>NC_086449.1:789611989-789911989 GCF_028390025.1 Pseudophryne corroboree | reverse complement strand
TATAACCAATGAGCCCTAAATCAGATGTCAGACGTGGCTATTCCTATGAAAGGGACAGGCATTTTTTGATCTTCAATCTTCCGTCCAATAACCAGTTTAGATCTCCATGTTGAACCGGGGCCACTGGCCATATGTAGAGATTGCTACTTGAACGATGAAGTGCAGACAGAAATAAATAGCAATCTGTTATTACTTAACGTTCCATTGCACGTCCTCTTCTATTATCTCACAAGGTTAGTCTTTGTTCCGCACGGTATCCAGAGGACAGGTCGACAATCAATAGGCCAATACAATATGGTCGACAGGTACAAAAGATCAACAGATGAAAGGTCACTGTGCATTAAGGTCGACAGGTTCAAATGGTTGACATGACAATGGTCTACGCAAGTTTTTTTGGGGTTTTACATGCTGTCCCAACTTTTGCTTGATTTACTATCCACATGGACTACGATTGGGAATAGTAACCTGTGGAGAGTGCAGTGGTAGCAGAGCGAGCTACCTTGCCCGAAGCATGGCGAACGAAGCGAACCGGTGAGTGTACACGTTTCCACTAATTGTGGTCACATATGATGAAACAGAGAAAATGACACCCCAAAAAAAAAACCCTTTTAAAAAACGTGTGTTGACCATTTTGTCAACTTTTGACCCTGTGGACCTTTTGTACCCGTCAACCTTGCCCACCGTCTACCTTTTGCCCCTGTCGACATAACGCACGTCAACCATAAGCGGTCGATCTAATGACCATCTACCTAGACACTGTAGATCTCCTATACCACGCCCGTTCTGGGCTCAACGCTAAATAAGCAGAGATGACTTTTCATTTTTTAAATTTAAACTCCACGTTTAAAAATTTATTTGCAGAAAACAGATCTCCGAGATATAAAAATGGATTAAAAAATAAATAAAATAAAAGCCCAAAAGAACAACACACAAACAAACCCACTATACTCCAGGAAATAAAATATGAACCCATTACCACTGCTGAGGAACCTGCTCAATTTAAATGCATGCCCATGTTTCAAACCTTAGAAAAACCATAAACACCAGCGATGAAAGGGGGGGGGGGGGGGGGAATTTAATTTTCCGCCTAGGTGCTTCAATATGGACGTAGTCTGCAGAAGGGAAAAGAATTATATTCGTATGTCACGGACGAATTGCTATCATAGCTCATTAGCAAAATAGTCGGGACTGGATTTTATTAGTGTTTATCAACAGCAAACGTCCGCCGATGCCAGGCCATTGAAGCAAACATTGACGAATATTATGGACCGCCGTGGAGATTTACATGGCAGGGGGAAGGGGAAATTGTTTCCCATAAAGAAATGCTCAGCTCCAGACTCCTTACAATAGATGGCAATAATGAAATTCAGCAGGCGTGACAGTGGCAATGAATTTATTTTAAAGTGTGTTTGTGGGGGCATGGATGCTGAAGACACGGGTCATTTCCAACTAATTTAAGGTTGTTTTTGCCTCTCATTTCATTTTAAACTCAACAGATGAGGAAGAAAAAAAAAAAAAGAAGAAAAAAAAAAAAGAGAGAGAAGTGGAAAAATATTTATACACATTAGAAGGTTATAAGAAACTAGCAAACCAGTGTCCAGATATGCACTTTGATGACAGTTGCTGAGATGTCAAGAAGGAAAAATGTTTTTCATAAAGATATTACAAAAAAACTAAAAATTAAATAGACTCGTTAAGCCCTTCAGCGGTTCTGGCGGTGACCCAGTTGTTGCTCCCTACGAAACCATTACCAGCAGGTATCGGAGAGAAAATGAGCAGCAGGTCCCTGTACACGGCCGTATCCGGAGACCCAAACGCAGTGGTTGCGAGCAGGACATACCGTGGTCATATTTAATCAATGAAACAGTCTTTTTATATGAAACCAAGCCTTTTCGTAGCCCCCAACTGTGAAACACGCAAAGATTTAATATGAAAATGACACTGTACGATGACAAATGTCTATGTATTTCATGTCCTTAAACATACGCAATTCTATAGTCCAACAAGTGGACTTTAATCTTCTAGAGCGTCCTGCAACCAACCCTCAGAACAGACACTTCACTGTAAAGTGTCTTCCCACGTTCAGTACTGCCAAGTTCACATTGTTTTCTTTTTTTTTTTTTTTTACTATTTGTGGATGTTGCAGTAAAACTTTTCATGTAAAGAAAGTCATTTCCTATTTATGGGACCAAAGACGTATAAAAGGACTTCTCCAGAGCTTTATGGTGGATGCATGGGTATGTTGCCTCTCCTGTGCAGTTAGCGCACGTTGCGATGAAGCTGCAGCCGCGTGGCAATCAGACACCAGGGTCTGTGGGAGGAAGGAGGGCAGCTTTCCCACGTGCTACATGTTGGGTTAAATAGAATTGGCTATGCAGGACTTGTCCAGACGTGCAGCCTACCCTTATATAAATGGCTCTTGAGATGCGAGATCATCGTCTCCCAGCATTAAGAGGTTATTATACGGTTTGTGAGTAAACAGGCGTTTGTGTACTATCGATTCACAGTTTTGGTCATTACAAGTGTTTGATAGATCAGTGTTCTCACATCATCTCCAGCTCAGTGATAACAATGCCTGGGGGAGAAGGCTTGCTCTATTTAAAAAAAAATAAAATAAATGCTCTGGTTCAATATAAAAAGACAATTTCTATAGAGAGAGAGAAAAAAAATCAGCTGCTTGGTAATAGGACGGCTGCTGCTTTCAAGTCCGATCAGTGACTCTTTTTGGAGGAACCGAACCCTGAGAAACCCATGACAGCAGCCATCTCATCGTCTTCTTCAAAGCCGAGGTCTTCTTCCGCCTTCCGTTTCTTCTCCCGCTGCTTTTCTTTCTTATAGGCTCTTGCTTTTTCCTCCTAAGTATGAAGGAAAAGGCACGTGTGATATCCATACGGTCTATGTATAAGGGACTGTAGCGGATATTAAATCGCTAATGCGTCAACTCACATTTACCACTAACCATAATCACTAACGAAACAATGGAATGTAGGTTGTCAGCATAATGTACATGTGACACGGATGCGCGGTATAATAGAACATATCATTTTTATAGCGGAGTGTCGCACAGGCGCTATGAACGGTAGCAGTCTCCAGCTAGATTATTCCTAGCGTTCCTAGAACTCAGTGGCTCCCGTGTGAACATCCGGTATGAATGGGGATCATTCTGTCTTACGGGAGAACAAACAGAAAAAGCAACATTATTTGAGTGCAACGGCCCCCAATCTTCAGGGCTGGACAATCCCCCTCGACTTCAATGAGTCAGCAATGAGACGATTATGCCAGATTGGAGGTGATGTGACGGTTTTAGGGCCGACCATATAGGGTGGGACGGAATATGTAGGGAGGTGAGGTTGGAGATTTAGGGAAGGGTGGTGTGAGGGCTTTGTAGATGAAGGTGAGGCGCTGTGATTGGATTATAGAGGGGGAAGGGGTGCCAGGGGATGGTTTGGCATAGAGGGGAGGCAGAAGTAGAAAGGGGAGAGAAGTCAGTCTTGCTGCATCATTAAGGTCATACATAAGAGGAGAGAGGACATTCAGGAGAAGTGAGTGATGAATAGAGAGTGGATGAAAGTTTTGGGGCGTCCAGGGAGAGGAAGGGTTTGGCCCAGGCAAAGATGGAAGAGACACAAAATAGGCGCAGGATTAGATGTTTGGTTGAAGGAGTGGGATGAATTCAGGGTGACACCCAGGCAGCAGGGTAGATGGTGGTGCCAATAATGTGGGAGAGGTGAAGAGGAGGGAATACCCTGAGGGGATGGAGGGAAAATAATAAGCTCAGTTTGGGATAAGGCGAGTTTTGCTGTATCCAGAGAAAGCAGTGTCAAGCAATGCCGCACTACTTATACAAACGGAAGGCCAAAGGCAGCTCTTTTCCCAAGTGCTTGGCACCCTTCCAACGTGCGGGTATGCACTGTACCCGGCTGAAGGGCTTTCAACACTCTGAAAGTGGCATCCATGGGGTGCCTCCATGAGACGCATACGCTGGGCATAAATATGAGCTCTTTGTGAGTCCGCGATGAGCCCGACTCCTTGCCAGGCCACCTTCAAACAGCCTGAGTGTGATATCCCTGTGGTGCCACCCCAGCCACAGACCGCGGCTCCAGGAGTTGCATACGCTGGGCATTAAATAGGAGGTAAGTCCTGTGAACAAAACAACTAACTTCCCTACACTAGTCTTCACAAGGAGGTAGGAAAACGACTATGTAGGGAGACGAGGAGCTGGATTATGGACCTAATTCCGACCTGGTCGCAGCAGTAAAAACCATGTGCAGTGCAGGGGGGGGGGCGCATATGTAACATATGCAGAGAGTGTTAGATTTGGGTGGGTTATTTTGTTTCTGTGCAGGGTGAATACTGCCTGTTTTATTTTTACACTGCAATTTAGATTTCAGTTTTAACACACCCCACCCAAATCTAACTCTCTCTGCACATGTTACATCTGCCCCCCTGCAGTGCACATGGTTTTCCCCATTAGAGAACAATTTTGGTGCTGCGATCAGGTCTGAATTAGCCCCAATATACACAAGTTGGGCGGTTCCTTGGAAAAAACATCTAGTCTAAACATAGGAGAATGGAATGTAATCTCAGGGTAATGGCTGCCATGGAGGAACAAAGAAGAAATGTAGATTTGGATCTTTATACTGTACAGGTAATACTAGAGAGACTAATGAGTTTGTCAATGGAGGAGGTCTACAGAAGTAAAAACTGGGTGCAGAGGGGCTCCTATGGGATTAGGAGAAAGGGAATGGAGGAGATGTACTTGGAGAGGCACAAACCTAAGAGAGGACAGTGTCACAAAGTCCATTTGAGTGTAGAGGTTGCAGTAGGTGGGGGGAGGGGGGGGAAGTAGGAGGTGAGGGGTGATGGAAAAATAAGAATTTACTCACCGGTAATTCTATTTCTCGTAGTCCGTACTGGATGCTGGGACTCCGTAAGGACCATGGGGAATAGCGGCTCCGCAGGAGACTGGGCACAACTATAAAGAAAGCTTTAGACTACTGGTGTGCACTGGCTCCTCCCACTATGACCCTCCTCCAGACTTCAGTAAGGATACTGTGCCCGGAAGAGCTGACACAATAAGGAAGGATTTTGAATCCCGGGTAAGACTCATACCAGCCACACCATATAACTCGTGATACAATACCCAGTTAACAGTATGATAACAACTGAGCCTCTCAACAGATGGCTCAACAATAACCCTTTAGTTAAACAATAACTATATACAAGTATTGCAGACAATCCGCACTTGGGATGGGCGCCCAGCATCCACTACGGACTACGAGAAATAGAATTACCGGTGAGTAAATTCTTATTTTCTCTGACGTCCTAAGTGGATGCTGGGACTCCGTAAGGACCATGGGGATTATACCAAAGCTCCCAAACGGGCGGGAGAGTGCGGATGACTCTGCAGCACCGAATGGGCAAACTCTAGGTCCTCCTCAGCCAGGGTGTCAAACTTGTAGAATTTTGCAAATGTGTTTGACCCCGACCAAGTAGCTGCTCGGCAAAGTTGTAGAGCCGAGACCCCTCGGGCAGCCGCCCAAGAAGAGCCCACCTTCCTCGTGGAATGGGCTTTCACTGATTTAGGATGCGGCAGTCCAGCCGCAGAATGTGCAAGCTGAATCATACTACAGGTCCAGCGAGCAATAGTCTGCTTTGAAGCAGGTGCACCCAACTTGTTGGGCGCATACAGGATAAATAGCGAGTCAGTATTTCTGACTCCAGCTGTCCTGGAAACAGACTTTCAGGGCCCTGACTACGTCCAACAACTTGAAAGCCTCCAAGTCTTTAGTAGCCGCAGGCACCACGATAGGTTGGTTCAGATGAAAAGCTGATACCACTTTAGGGAGAAACTGGGGACGAGTCCTCAATTCTGCCCTATCCATATGGAAAATCAGATAAGGGCTTTTACATGACAAAGCCGCCAATTCTGATACACGTCTGGCCGAAGCCAAGGCCAACAACATGACCACTTTCCACGTGAGATATTTCAAATCCACGGTTTTTAGTGGCTCAAACCAATGTGACTTTAGGAAATCCAACACCACGTTGAGATCCCAAGGTGCCACTGGAGGCACAAAAGGGGGCTGAATATGCAGCACTCCCTTAACAAAAGTCTGAACCTCAGGTAGTGAAGCCAGTTCTCTTTGGAAGAAAATCGATAGAGCCGAAATCTGGACCTTAATGGAACCCAATTTTAGGCCCATAGTCACCCCTGACTGCAGGAAGTGCAGAAATTGACCTAGCTGAAATTCCTCCGTTGAGGCCTTCCTGGCCTCACACCACGCAACATATTTTCGCCAAATGCGGTGATAATGGTTTGCGGTAACTTCTTTCCTAGCTTTAATCAGCGTAGGAATGACTTCCTCCGGAATGCCCTTTTCCTTCAGGATCCGGTGTTCAACCGCCATGCCGTCAAACGCAGCCGCGGTAAGTCTTGGAACAGACAGGGCCCTGCTGTAGCAGGTCCTGTCTGAGCGGCAGAGGCCATGGGTCCTCTGAGATCATTTCTTGAAGTTCCGGGTACCAAGCTCTTCTTGGCCAATCCGGAACAATGAGTATAGTTCTTACTCCTCTTCTCCTTATTATCCTCAGTACCTTTGGTATGAGAGGAAGAGGAGGGAACACATAAACCGACCGGTACACCCACGGTGTCACTAGAGCGTCCACAGCTATCGCCTGAGGGTCTCTCGACCTGGCGCAATATCTTTCTAGCTTTTTGTTTAGGCGGGACGCCATCATGTCCACCTGTGGCCTTTCCCAACGGTTTACAATCATTTGGAAGACTTCTGGATGAAGTCCCCACTCTCCCGGGTGGAGGTCGTGCCTGCTGAGGAAGTCTGCTTCCCAGTTGTCCACTCCCGGAATGAACACTGCTGACAGTGCTAACACGTGATTTTCCGCCCATCTGAGAATCCTTGTGGCTTCTGCCATCGCCGTCCTGCTTCTCGTGCCGCCCTGTCGATTTACATGGGCGACCGCCGTGATGTTGTCTGACTGGATCAGTACCGGCTGGTTTTGAAGCAGGGGTTTTGCCTGACTTAGGGCATTGTAAATGGCCCTCAGTTCCAGAATATTTATGTGCAGGGAAGTCTCCTGACTTGACCATAGTCCTTGGAAGTTTCTTCCCTGTGTGACTGCCCCCCAGCCTCGAAGGCTGGCATCCGTGGTCACCAGGACCATCCTGTATGCCGAATCTGCGGCCCTCTTGAAGATGAGCACTCTGCAGCCACCACAGCAGAGACACCCTGGTCCTTGGAGACAGGGTTATCAGCCGATGCATCTGAAGATGCGATCCGGACCACTTGTCCAATAGGTCCCACTGAAAGGTTCTTGCATGGAACCTGCCGAATGGAATTGCTTCGTAGGAAGCTACCATCTTTCCCAGGATCCGCGTACAGTGATGCACCGACACCTGTTTTGGTTTTAGGAGGCCTCTGACTAGAGATGACAGCTCCTTGGCCTTCTCCTCCGGGAGAAACACTTTTTTCTGTTCTGTGTCCAGAACCATCCCCAGGAACAGTAGACGTGTCGTAGGGATCAGCTGTGACTTTGGAATGTTTAGAACCCAGCCGTGCTGTTGTAGCACCTCCCGAGATAGTGCTACCCCGACCAACAACTGCTCCCTGGACCTCGCCTTTATCAGGAGATCGTCCAAGTACGGGATAATTAAAACTCCCTTCTTTCGAAGGAGTATCATCATTTCGGCCATTACCTTGGTAAAGACCCTCGGAGCCGTGGATAGACCGAACGGCAACGTCTGGAATTGGTAATGACAATCCTGTACCACAAATCTGAGCTACTCCTGGTGAGGATGGTAAATGGGGACATGCAGGTAAGCATCCTTGATGTCCAGTGATACCATGTAATCCCCCTCGTCCAGGCTTGCAATAACCGCCCTGAGCGATTCCATCTTGAACTTGAATTTTTTTATATATGTGTTCAATGATTTCAAATTTAAAATGGGTCTCACCGAACCGTCCGGTTTCGGTACCACAAACATTGTGGAATAGTAACCCCGTCCTTGTTGAAGTAGGGGCACCTTTACTATCACCTGTTGTGAATACAGCTTGTGAATTGCCTGTAACACTGCCTCCCTGCCTGAGGGAGTGGTTGGTAAGGCAGATTTGAGGAAACGGCGGGGGGGAGACGTCTCGAATTCCAGCTTGTACCCCTGAGATACTATTTGAAAGATCCAGGGATCCACCCGTGAGCGAGCCCACTGATTGCTGAAATATTTGAGACGGGCCCCCACCGTACCTGGCTCCGCCTGTGGAGCCCCAGCGTCATGCTGTGGACTTAGAGGAAGCGGGGGAGGACTTTTGCTCCTGGGAACTGGCTGTATGCTGCAGCTTTTTCCCCCTACCTCTGCCTCTGGGCAGAAAGGACGCGCCCTTAACCCGCTTGCCCCTATTGGGCCGAAAGGACTGTACCTGATAATACGGTGCTTTCTTTGGCTGTGAGGGAACATGGGGTAAAAAATAAGATTTTACTTACCGATAAATCTATTTCTCGGAGTCCGTAGTGGATGCTGGGGTTCCTGAAAGGACCATGGGGAATAGCGGCTCCGCAGGAGACAGGGCACAAAAAGTAAAGCTTTTCCAGATCAGGTGGTGTGCACTGGCTCCTCCCCCTATGACCCTCCTCCAGACTCCAGTTAGGTACTGTGCCCGGACGAGCGTACACAATAAGGGAGGATTTTGAATCCCGGGTAAGACTCATACCAGCCACACCAATCACACCGTACAACCTGTGATCTAAACCCAGTTAACAGTATGATAACAGCGGAGCCTCTGAAAGATGGCTTCCTTCAACAATAACCCGAATTAGTTAACAATAACTATGTACAATTTATGCAGATAATCCGCACTTGGGATGGGCGCCCAGCATCCACTACGGACTCCGAGAAATAGATTTATCGGTAAGTAAAATCTTATTTTCTCTATCGTCCTAGTGGATGCTGGGGTTCCTGAAAGGACCATGGGGATTATACCAAAGCTCCCAAACGGGCGGGAGAGTGCGGATGACTCTGCAGCACCGAATGAGAGAACTCCAGGTCCTCCTTAGCCAGAGTATCAAATTTGTAAAATTTTACAAACGTGTTCTCCCCTGACCACGTAGCTGCTCGGCAAAGTTGTAATGCCGAGACCCCTCGGGCAGCCGCCCAAGATGAGCCCACCTTCCTTGTGGAGTGGGCCTTTACAGATTTAGGCTGTGGCAGGCCTGCCACAGAATGTGCAAGTTGGATTGTGCTACAGATCCAACGAGCAATCGTCTGCTTAGACGCAGGAGCACCCATCTTGTTGGGTGCATACAATATAAACAACGAGTCAGATTTTCTGACTCCAGCTGTCCTTGCAATATATATTTTTAATGCTCTGACAACGTCCAGTAACTTGGAGTCCTCCAAGTCACTTGTAGCCGCAGGCACTACAATAGGCTGGTTCAGATGAAATGCTGACACCACCTTTGGGAGAAAATGCGGACGAGTCCGCAGTTCTGCCCTGTCCGAATGGAAAATCAGATATGGGCTTTTGTAAGATAAAGCTGCCACATAATACCCTGTTTAGTGGTACCTGTAGTATCAGCTAAATGTAACGCCTCCTTCATTGCCAAAATCATATAACGTGTGGCCCTACTGGAAAATACGGTTGATTCGTCACCGTCACCACTGGAGTCAGTGCCTGTGTCTGGGTCTGTGTCGACCGACTGAGGCAAAGGGCGTTTCACAGCCCCTGACGGTGTTTGAGTCGCCTGGACAGGCACTAATTGATTGTCCGGCCGCCTCATGTCGTCAAACGACTGCTTTAGCGTGTTGACACTATCCCGTAGTTCCATAAATAAAGGCATCCATTCTGGTGTCGACTCCCTAGGGGGTGACATCCTCATATTTGGCAATTGCTCCGCCTCCACACCAATATCGTCCTCATACATGTCGACACACACGTACCGACACACAGCAGACACACAGGGAATGCTCCTAACGAAGACAGGACCCACTAGCCCTTTGGGGAGACAGAGGGAGAGTTTGCCAGCACACACCAAAAGCGCTATATATATATCAGGGATAGCCTTATAATAAGTGCTCCCTTATAGCTGCTTTGTTATATCAAAATATCGCCATAAATTTGCCCCCCCCTCTCTGTTTTACCCTGTTTCTGTAGTGCAGTGCAGGGGAGAGACTTGGGAGCCGTCCTGACCAGCGGAGCTGTGAGAGGAAATGGCGCCGTGTGCTGAGGAGATAGGCCCCGCCCCTTTTCTGGCGGGCTCGTCTCCCGCTATTTAGAGAAATCAGGCAGGGGTTAAATATCTCCATATAGCCTCTAGGGGCTATATGTGAGGTATTTTTAGCCTTTATATAGGTTACATTTGCCTCCCAGGGCGCCCCCCCCCAGCGCCCTGCACCCTCAGTGACCGCGTGTGAAGTGTGCTGAGAGGAAATTGGCGCACAGCTGCAGTGCTGTGCGCTACCTTTAGAAGACTGCAGGAGTCTTCAGCCGCCGATTCTGGACCTCTTCTGACTTCAGCATCTGCAAGGGGGCCGGCGGCGCGGCTCCGGTGACCATCCAGGCTGTACCTGTGATCGTCCCTCTGGAGCTTGATGTCCAGTAGCCAAGAAGCCAATCCATCCTGCACGCAGGTGAGTTGACTCCTTCTCCCCTCAGTCCCTCGCTGCAGTGATCCTGTTGCCAGCAGGAATCACTGTAAAATAAAAAACCTAGCTAAACTTTTTCTAAGCAGCTCTTTAGGAGAGCCACCTAGATTGCACCCTTCTCGGCCGGGCACAAAAATCTAACTGGAGTCTGGAGGAGGGTCATAGGGGGAGGAGCCAGTGCACACCACCTGATCTGGAAAAGCTTTACTTTTTGTGCCCTGTCTCCTGCGGAGCCGCTATTCCCCATGGTCCTTTCAGGAACCCCAGCATCCACTAGGACGATAGAGAAATGTAGACTTCCCAGCAGTTGCTGTGGAAACGAGGTCCGAGAGAACATCCCCAAACAACTCCTCACCCTTATAAGGCAGAACTTCCATCTGCCTTTTGGAATCTGCATCTCCTGTCCACTGCCGAGTCCATAACCCTCTCCTGGCAGAAATGGACATTGCACTAATTTTGGATGCCAGCCGGCAAATATCCCTCTGTGCATCCCTCATGTATAAAAGTGCGTCTTTAATATGCTCTACGGTTAGCAATATAGTGTCCCTGTCTAGGGTATCAATATTTTCCGACAGGGAATCTGACCACGCAGCTGCAGCACTGCACATCCATGCTGACGCAATAGCTGGCCTCAGTATAACACCTGTGTGCGTATATATAGACTTCAGGATAGCCTCCTGCTTTCTATCAGCAGATTCCTTCAGGGCGGCCGTATCCGGAGACGGTAGTGCCACCTTCTTTGACAAGCGTGTGAGCGCTTTATCCACCCTAGGGGATGTTTCCCAGCGTGACCTATCATCTGGCGGGAAAGGGTACGCCATTAGTAACCTCTTAGAAATTACCAGTTTCTTATCAGGAGAAGCCCACGCTTCTTCACACACGTCATTTAACTCCTCAGATGGAGGAAAAGCTACTGGTAGTTTTTTCTCTCCAAACATAATACCCTTTTTTGCGGTACCGGGGGTAACATCAGAAATGTGCAACACATTTTTCATTGCCTCAATCATGTAACGTGTGGCCCTATTGGAAGTTACATTAGTCTCATCGTCGTCGACACTGGAGTCAGTATCCGTGTCGACATCTGTGTCTGCCATCTGAGGTAGCAGGCGTTTTAGAGCCCCTGATGGCTTTTAAGACGCCTGGGCAGGCACAGGCTGAGAAGCCGGCTGTCCCATAGTAGGTATGTCGTCAAACCTTTTATGCAAGGAGTCGACACCGTCGCGTAATTCCTTCCACAGAACCATCCACTCAGGTGTCGACCCCACAGGGGGTGACATCACATTTACAGGCATTTGCTCCGCCTCCACATAAGCCTCCTCATCAAACACGTAGACACAGCCGTACCGACACACCGCATACACACAGGGAATGCTCTGACAGAGGACAGGACCCCACAAAGCCCTTTGGGGAGACAGAGAGAGAGTATGCCAGCACACACCAGAGCGTTATATAATACAGGGACTAACTGAATTATATCCCCTTATAGCTGCTATATATATATATATATATATATATACTGCGCCTAAATTTAGTGCCCCCCCTCTCTTTTTTACCCTTCTGTAGTTTGTAGACTGCAGGGGAGAGCCAGGGAGCTTCCTTCCAGCGGAGCTGTGAGGGAAAAATGGCGCCAGTGTGCTGAGGGAGTTAGCCCCGCCCCTTTTTCGGCGGACTTCTCCCGCGTTTTTGAAACTCTGGCAGGGGTATTAATTTACACCTATATAGCCTCTGGGACTATATATGGTGTATATTTGCCAGCCAAGGTGTGTAATGTTGCCCTCAGGGCGCCCCCCCCAAGCGCCCTGCACCCATCAGTGACCGGAGTGTAAGGTGTACATGAGGAGCAATGGCGCACAGCTGCAGTGCTGTGCGCTACCTTGGTGAAGACCGAAGTCTTCTGCCGCCGATTTTCCGGACCTCTTCATGCTTCTGGCTCTGTAAGGGGGACGGCGGCGCGGCTCCGGGAACGAACATCAAGGTCGGGTCCTGCGGTCGATCCCTCTGGAGCTAATGGTGTCCAGTAGCCTAAGAAGCCCAAACTACCACCTGTTCGCTTCTTCTCCCCTTAGTCCCTCGCTGCAGTGAGTCTGTTGCCAGCAGATCTCACTGTAAAATAAAAAACCTAAAATATACTTTCTTTCTAGGAGCTCAGGAGAGCCCCTAGTGTGCATCCAGCTCAGCCGGGCACAAGATTCTAACTGAAGTCTGGAGGAGGGTCATAGTGGGAGGAGCCAGTGCACACCAGTAGTCTAAAGCTTTCTTTATAGTTGTGCCCTGTCTCCTGCGGAGCCGCTATTCCCCATGGTCCTTACGGAGTCCCAGCATCCACTTAGGACGTCAGAGAAATAGGGGAGAGAGGGGAGAGGATAAGAGAGGATGATAGACTGTCTCCTACGGGTGTGCGGTTGGAGGATAAGAAGCATATGGGGGACAGGGGATTCTGGATGTGAAGGCGGTGATGGGGGAGAGATCTGACTTCTCATTGATTCAATCCCATGAAGTGAAAATGTAAGGAAAGTCAGTGACGGTGAGAGAAGGGAAGGGAGGGGGGGGGGGGTCATTTGTATGTATTCTATTTTACTACCCTGGCAGGTCTGTCTATCAAATAATCCTGGTCATAATAATAATCCATCTACACATTATAAGGACACATGCACCACACAGCTTCAGACTGGATGATATAAAGCCCTCTATGGTCGCAATACACCTTAGTGACCAGACTTCATTTCATGTCATAGGATTTCTTAGGCTCACTGGGAAATCTAGATTTTGTAATTGAGCTATACATAGCATCCAACACCAGGTGGCCAGAGGGACTATTCCTGACTACTACAGACATCCGTCACCAACCTCCACAATAATATGCAGTGAGGCAGAGGCACCTGACCGCAAGAGCCGCAGGCCAGCTGCCTTATGACCACATAAAAAGGAGACTGTGTAATAAATTATATTCACTCTTCCACAGCCACGTGTGTGCATGCTTGGTAGAACCTCAGATGCCATCCTGTCAGACTCCTGCGAGACGGAAACTGAATGAGAGAGAAAAAAAAATTCTGTGGCTAATGACCTGCCTGCCCAGGGCTATTTGTGCCAGCCGACACTGTTCTGCTAACTGGGGAGGGAGCTTTATAGGATGGCCAATAAGCCAGGTGGTGGAGGCTGGGGGGATTTAACCATTAAGGCCCAGATTGTGTGAGGTGGTAAGAAGAACGTGGGGGAATTTTAATTGTGCCCGTTATGCACCAATTCCCTTCAATCACGGAAAATAACACTGGGATCATAGAGAATGTAAACAGATAGATGGGTTCATCAGAACTCTGAAGATCAAAGCCAACGTCGTCTTCTTGCTGGGACTTTTAGTTCAGCAATATTAGCATGCGGCCATGCTTCCCTAAAAAGCACTTGTCACCTATGCAAAACGTAAGTTTTCACTAACGTTTCCATAATTATTAGCAATGAAGGGGATGTTTTTAACCTACCGACACTCGGGGTGCCAGTCACCGGAATCCCAGCGCCGGAACACTGACATACCGTAGGTAAGTATTGGGATCACTGGTGGTACCTGTAGGGTCGTTAGGCAATAGAGGGGGGGAAGGAGGGGGGGTTAGCCCTAGCCGCCATCCCCCAGTGTCTTAGCCCTAGCCGCCACCCTCACAGTCTTAGCCCTTGCCGCCACCCTCACAGTCTTAGCCCTTGCCGCCACCCTCACAGTCTTAGCCCTAGCCGCCACCCTCACAGTCTTAGCCCTAGCCGCCACCCTCACAGTCTTAGCCCTAGCCGCCACCCTCACAGTCTTAGCCCTAGCCGCCACCCTCACAGTCTTAGCCCTAGCCGCCCACCCTCACAGTCTTAGCCCTAGCCGCCACCCTCACAGTCTTAGCCCTAGCCGCCACCCTCACAGTCTTAGCCCTAGCCGCCACCCTCACAGTCTTAGCCCTAGCCGCCACCCTCACAGTCTTAGCCCTAGCCGCCCACCCTCACAGTCTTAGCCCTAGCCGCCACCCTCACAGTCTTAACCCTAGCCGCCACCCTCAGTGACTTAGTCCTAGTCGCCACCCTCACAGTCTTAGCCCTAGTTACCACCCTCAGAGACTTGGTCCTAGTCGCCACCCTCAGAGACTTGGTCCTAGTCGCCACCCTCAGAGACTTGGTCCTAGTCGCCACCCTCAGAGACTTGGTCCTAGTCGCCACCCTCAGAGTCTTAGTCGCCACCCTCAAAGTCCTAGCCTTAGCCACCTCCCCAGGTAGATTAGGGTTAGGTATGGGACTGGCTAAATAATTGCCCCGTCCTCTGTCGGCATTCTCAGTGTCGGAATGCCAGTGTCAGTCATGCAACCGCCGGCATACTGACAGCCAGGATCCCATACCGAACCCCGCAATGAAGTATCCTTGTCAATTGACAGGCTCGTCCATATCATTAAGAACCCCCCCAAAAGGGCTGCTTCTACTGTGAGCAAGCAACAAGTGCTCAGTAACCCATACACACGCTCCACGGGCTGCGTCTCCCCCTCTCACCTCTTCCCTCAGTTCCTTCATCCTTTCCTCAAAGTCATAGTCCTTTTGTTTTTCTTCCATTTTCTTCTTATTCACTTCAAAGCGCTTCTTGACTTGATCCAGCGTCGAGCGCTCGACTCTCATGGACATTCCCAAGTTCCGCTGATCTGAAAGGCAAGAGTCATTGTAAAATCAATAGCCGTTCAGGTGTTCAAAGTTCTTTAAATCCTGAATGTGTCTGCACAGCACCGCTTGTACAACATTCTACGGAGCGGTTTCGCTGAGGGGCATTCCATTCATCTCTGGCCAGGAGAATTAATGGCAAGGACACATCTAATTCACTGGAGAACCTGCTAAAAAGTTGGTAGTAGGAAAAGATAAAGAGGCAAAAAAAGAAAAAGAAAAAAAAGAAAGAAAGACCACCTTTGCCCGGCCCAACAATGCAAAATGATTCATAATGAATAGGGCTATTACAAAATCTTACATGGACATAATAGAGCAGAACTAAACAAACAACTGTTCGGGAGTCACTGACAATTCAATTTAAGCGATTTGTATTCTTTGCGGATGAACAAATTGGGATTCCGTTCCTCTTAGTAGCACTTTGCAATGAATAATTAATTCCAAAAAATCTATGCATTACCTCACAACACGCAGCGAAAGGGTAAAACTAAATTATGAATGACAGTAAGCTATTTAAATTAGTTTGCCAGGTGTACTTCATTACATCACCTGTAAAATCCTTATAGTAATAGGTTTAAAGTTTTTGTTTTTTTTTGAAGAGAGAGAATCCCGCAGAGACCTAAAAAGTCCCAGCATAAGTAGGAATGGAAGCGTTCAGGTGATACCCAACCATATGTCTGCAATTAACTTTTAATTTGCTTGTGTTTGAAGTGCTATATTATTTAGGACCTGGATGGGCAACATAAGCTGCTCAATAACACCCATGCACTGCCTGTCTTATGGCGCTGGAGCATTAATTACAATTTAGATCACTTGCATTCTATTAACAACTCCCCATTAATGACATTTTACGCAAGCCGAGTTTTATGGCGTAAGAAGAGGTTTTGCGGAGGAGCGAAGCAGTGGTTAGATAATCTCAGAGTTGGCATAACCGGGATGCAGACAGGATCCTGGCTGTCTGCATCATGGCAGTCAGAATACAGACGCCGGAAAACAGACCTTATTCTGAATGCCGATACCGGCATCCAGAACGGGTACACCATCCTGATGCCGGAATACCTACAGCCGGGATCCAGAATGAGGACAGACCAAACGAGGACAGGTTTACGCTGCGCGGGGGTGGGGGGTTAGGGTTAGGCTGCGGGGAGGGCGGGGGTTAGGTCTAGGCACTCCCCTTGCAGGGTTAGGCTGCAGGGGTGGGGGGTGGTGGTTAGGGTTAGGCAACAAGGAGGGAGGTTAGGCTGCGGGCAGGGAGGGTTAGGGGGTTGGGGAGAGGGGGGAACACCCCTTTCTCACCGCTGTCGGCTTTGGAAACATTGGGATCCCAGCATCGGTATTACTACTGCTGGGATCCTGTGCGCCGGCAAATCATACTGATCCCGCATAACTGTCCTGCATTTGTAAATGCACATGGGAGCTGATCCAGATGTGGCTGGAGGTGCAATCACTTCTGATTACATGGAAGTAGCAGCGATGGTCTGTATGTTACCGCAGCAGGAGGCGTCTGATATGAGAAGATGCCTCCTGCTTTTATTAGTGATCTAAAATGCATCATCACGGATGACATATGACATCATCAGCCGGCTGCCTGCCTCATGGGGTCGCGCAAGCCGGCCAGTGCAGTTCCTACGAAGAGGCCAGGAAATCTCTGCCATCTAATGGAGATCCTGGCCTCGGCACACCTCCCAAAACAGAGGTGACATCAGTACTTTGCAGCTTGCGCCGCAGATCCAACGGGACATGAATCAGGTCCATTGCTAGCCCAGAAAGAAAGAGACTGGAGAACTTACGCCCAAGTCCTGCTGAAGAGACATGTAATACACTGCAGCCAAATGGTGCGAGTACTTCTTGGGGTGGGTTTGAATAACGTGTCTTGTGTCTTGAATCGTGCTTGGACTCATAACCACCCAGCAATATGAGTCAGGACCCATCATACGAAGAGTGTGGAACGGATTTAGCTAATTGCCATTCATTAATTATACCGTTGTTTGATCAAAGAAACTATGAACAACAACAAAGGTAGTAGTTGATTAACACAGGATTAAAATGCAAGGGGGTCCCTTCCGGTTATGCGTGCCTGATTATACTAATTGTTCTACTGATGCGTGATTACACACGTATTGTGCTAACCTGTTCCATATGGCACCATGCATGGCACACTGGGAGACCACCTACTTGCATGTACTTTGTAGGCTGTATGTCAGATTCAGAACAGATTTGCAGCACTACAAAGATCCACTCGCTTCTCCGCACAGTTCAAGAGGCCTCCAGACTAAAATCTCCAAAAACAGACTCAAGACATGCCTGTTTAATCATACATTTCATTAATGAATACCTCCCAACAGTCCCGCTGTCCTACCTGCGGGCTGTAAAGCCATGTGAAGGGGACCGGAGGGGGGGGGGGGGGGGGGGGGAGCACACGCATAGCATCTATTCACAGGGGTTTATTATGAAATACCTATAATCAAATTCCCGACGGTCAACATACCGACAACAGTTGACAGGCGGTCAAAATCCCGCCATTTAAAATGTCGACTGGTCAAAAAGTCAACGCACTTTTTTAAATGGTGTGTATGTTGACATGGACACCATATAAGTGCACAGCGTCCCCTTGCAGCTTCGGGCACGGTGCCTCGCTGCTCACGGCACACTATTATATTCCCCCTCCATGTCCACTGGGATGGTAAAGTATGAACAAGTCGATTTCAATGAAAAAAAAACATGAAAAACTCATGTTGACTTTCTGACCTCTCGACATTTAAATGTTTGGATTTTGACCTTGTCGGTATTTTAAATTTCGGGATTTTGACCGTAGGTAAACTGACCGCATCTCATTCACAGTGCAAGGAAGAGAAAGCATGGGGGGGCATGCCCTCGCAGTGATGCAAAGGGGGGTTTCCCGTGAGGCTCTGCCCCCTTTCCCATGAGGCCCCGCCCCTTTTTGGGATGGTCCACTTTCGGTCCTGATTTTTGCAAAGTCAATGTATGCTAACATCCCTTTAGTCACTAACAAAAAAAAAACACAACCAAAATGCTTAGTTCTCTCCTCTGTTAAGTTTGTTTTGTAGCGCGCATGTTTTTTAACTGCAAATAAAAAGCACTTTGAGTAAAAAGTGCTAGATAAATAGCTATTATTTATTTGAGAACAACAAATGCTCCTTTCAAATATCCAAGGGCTCCTTTCAAATATCCAAGGGCTTCGTGAGTTCATTTTGTACAGTGTTCCATCTTTAATCACAGAAATATTAAACCTCAAAAATCCAGTTATAATTACTTCCAGGTAAGGTTAGGAACATCATCCTAGGCCTTATGGTGACCATACACTTGTGCGATGCCCCGCAAGCAACATCATGGGGCATCACACCTGAACTGCCAAAGTGATTACCATGCAATCATGCGATAGATCGCATGGTAATCACGTGATGGGCACATCATCACCGAGTGGCGCGCATCGCAGTGCGATATATCGCATGTGTTTTTAAAAACACATGCAATCACACTGCGATGCGATAAATATTAAGTGCAGCACATACTATTTTGAGGTGCGACATTCGACCAGCGTGCCCGTGCATCGCGTCTCAAGGTACCTAAAATGTGCATACAATCCTTCGATTTATCTCACAGATGCGGTCGAAATGGAAAGATAGTACCGGATATCTCACAAGTCTATGGGCTACATGAGATTGCCAAACATGCAATATGGCCCCTGAGCAGGCAACTGGTCGGACTGTCAGCCTGCTCATATGGGTGGCCGAACAGCACAGGGTCGACCAAGGTCCCAAGACTAGACTGCGCTATGCGCCCACCCGCTGAGGGCTAACTGATGACTTCACGCGATTTTCCTTCCTTTCAAACCATTTGGATTGGTCAAGATGAAACCGGAGTACACGGAGAAAACCCACGCAAGTACGGGTAGAATATACAAACTCCACACAGTTAGGGCCATGGTTGGAATCGAACCCATCACCTCAGTGCTGTGAGGCTGAAATGCTAACCATTACACCATCCGTGCTGCCCACAAATGGAGGTCACAAATGATTACACAGCAATTGTACTAAATATAGCGAAGGAGTAATCGGTCACATCACCTAATGCCTATTCTGTATACTAAAATATTCGACGAGAGCAGGTCCTTTATACTTGACACGTATTCCATATATAGAACACAAAAATACAAGCGACATAACACTGCGAGTACAAAGGTTCTGCCATTGTTGGATAAAGCGTGCCAAGCTCTGATGGGTAAAATGTACTGGCACTGCGGGATAGAAGCAGCTGGATACTACAGAGCACATATGTGCGGTCACAGCTGAGTATAATACAGCAGGATCTGGTGGGTGCAATTGCTGGGCACGGTGGCAGCTAATAGGCCCTTTCCTATCCCGGTCACTGCGAGACAAGTTCTGCTGATCATTACTGGGTAATTTAGTGAATTAGTATTTGTAAAATGCGGCTATAGAGGAGGAAAGGGATAAAGACTATTTTGCATAGAGGCGGTCACCTTTTCTTCTCTGGCGCAGCGGAACATTGCTCCTAGGCTACATAAATCAAAATGCAAGTTTTGGGCTTAGTCATTTCATGTATTTTGTTAGAGAATGGATAGGAAAAGCATTGATGGCTCTGGTACACATAAGTGGCACCAGCTAAGACTTAACTGCTGTATTCACATAGCTCCCTCCTTTCCTTCACTCGGACTATCCACACTAATAAACCAGCAGCTGCTCCGGGCAACGCCACATACAGAACATTCTGTAACAACTGCAATATCATCAACTCAAGCTGACTAAACCTGTAAACATCACTGCGATGATTGACACTGTCTGCCGACACTGGAGACCAAACACATTCATAAATAACGTCGGACTGACTGCACAGAAGAACTAAGGACTGTTCCCCTAGATCGGGGGTAGGGAACCTGTGGCTCTCCAGTTGCTGTGGAACTACACATCCCAGCATGCCATGCCACAGTTTTGCTTTTAAGGCATGCTAAAACGGAGGCAAGGCATGCAGAGATGTGTAGTTCCACAGCAGCTGGGGAGCCGCAGGTTGCAGACCCATGCCATAGATACAGGGCAGCATATTTATAATAATGCAATACTAAGGGGAACATTTACAAAGCAGTGATAAGAGCGGAGAAGTGAGCCAGTGGAGAAGAACCAATCAGCACTGAAGTAACATCTATAATTTGCATACTATAAAATTATACAGATCTGCTGATTGGTTGATGGGGCAACTTCTCCACTGGCTCACTACTACACTCTTATCACAGTTTAGTAAATGTCCCCCTTCTCCATCCTCTGCTGCTCGGACATCGCCAGTGACCAACCACGCTGACCCTCAATAGTGCTACGCAGATTCACAGAAATGCAATATCCTACAATCTATCAGACAGACAACACTAACATGCATACTCAGCCCCTTCTTTGGTACAAAAAATAAATAAAATAAATGATATCTACATCTCTCTCTCAGACACTCTGTTTCGCTCTCTCCATCTCTCTCTCTTTCTATGGGGGCAATGCAATCATTCTGACGAAGCTGTTACAATGAGAACCCTACAGAGCTAGCCAATTGTTTGGGCTCGACCTCATGACTTCAGTAGTGTTCACTCTAGGCCAGGCATTCCCAACCGCGGTCCTCAAGGCACACCAACAGTGCAGGTTTTAGTGATATCCAGGCTTCAGCACAGGTGGTTAAATCAAAATAACTGAGGTACTAATTAAGTCACCTGTGTTGAAGCCTGGATAACACTAAAACCAGGACCGTTAGTGTGCCTTGAGAGCCGAGGTTGGGAAACACAGCTCTAGGCTGTTTTAGCAGGGCGCCGTGCCCTGCCCGATTTTTTTAAGGCAAAACCCGCCCTGCCCTTTCTGCGGCGCCCTGCTAAACAGCCTGCCCGCTTCCTGCTCTCCCAGCGTGTATAGATGCCGTGCGCATGGCATCCATTCATGCTACGGGAGAGCGCTTGGGGGAAGCCCAGGACCTCCATAGGTGCTAGGCACGCCCCCTTTAGTGACGCCGCCAGCCGCCCACGCCCCCTTTGGTGACGCCGCCAGCCGCCCACGCCCCCTTTAGTGACACTGCCGCCCGCCCACGCCCCCTTAAGTGATGCCGTCAGACGCGTGCACAAGTGCCCCCACAGACCAGCGCCCTGCCCTCAAAAATTCCTAGGGGAAACACTAACTTCAGTTTGCAGCCTTCTAAGGTGATAAGCGGAAACCAGCAAAAAGTTGTCTGGGTGTGCTAAACAGGACTTGACACTGCTAAACCCGGTGCATTAGGGTGCGACAACCATGATAAGTAATGCAGTTGCGCTTGATCGACAAAAAACAACCGAATTAGCGCACACTTATTACCACCCAAAAGCAATTGAATTCCCCTTTATATATCTAGAAATAGAGGTATGTATGTATGTATGTATGTATGTATGTATGTATGTATGTATGTATGTATATATATATATATATATATATATATATATATATACACACACACACACACACATACATTTGTTTTAATTATTTTTTTACTGCCAGTCTTTAACCCTTTATGAGCCATTGTAGGTTCCTGGTGTAACCCAGTGACAACACTGGTAAAGTAGATGAAAGACGCCCCAAGTAAACATAAAAATTATATGCTTTGGTCATTTTGGTTTTTAGTACATAAAGCATTGTAGCTGGTACACCAAAACATTGCAATTTGTTATTTTGATACTCTAGCACCTGCCGGAAAGTGTTTACAGTATTTACATACATTTACATAGACATTGGGATTTGAATGGCAACCGTCATCACAATACAGTCCATGGAATACATTTTTCAATAATATCCATTTAAATGGACAAGTGGTCATAAAGGGTTAAATGATCTGTAACCCCAGACATAGCCGTTTCTTGTCTGTGTCTAGCACAGGGGTATGTCTATGCTACAGTAGGTGCAGCTTTAGGTTCTCTGTACCGACTCTCATATATATTTAACTCCGATTAAATTGTAAAAATAGATTTTTAATCGCTCCTACCCTGGCACAAAAAATAAGATTTTAAACCTACCGGTAAATCTTTTTCTCGTAGTCCGTAGAGGATGCTGGGGACTCCGTAAGGACCATGGGGAATAGACGGGCTCCGCAGGAGACATGGGCACTTTAAGAAAGAACTGAACTCTGGGTGTGCACTGGCTCCTCCCTCTATGCCCCTCCTCCAGACCTCAGTTAGAGAAACTGTGCCCAGAGGAGATGGACACTACGAGGAAAGGATTTTGATAATCCAAGGGCAAGATTCATACCAGCCACACCAATCACACCGTATAACTTGTGATATACTATCTAGTTAACAGTATGAAAACACAACATAGCATCGGTCCAAACCCGATGAAACTATAACATAACCCTTATGTAAGCAAAAAACTATATACAAGTCTTGCAGAAGTAGTCCGCACTTGGGATGGGCGCCCAGCATCCTCTACGGACTACGAGAAAAAGATTTACCGGTAGGTTTAAAATCTTATTTTCTCTAACGTCCTAGAGGATGCTGGGGACTCCGTAAGGACCATGGGGATTATACCAAAGCTCCCAAACGGGCGGGAGAGTGCGGATGACTCTGCAGCACCGATTGAGCAAACAGGAGGTCCTCCTCAGCCAGGGTATCAAACTTGTAGAACTTTGCAAAGGTGTTTGACCCCGACCAAGTAGCAGCTCGGCACAGCTGTAATGCCGAGACCCCTCGGGCAGCCGCCCAAGAAGAGCCCACCTTCCTAGTGGAATGGGCCTTAACCAATTTTGGTAACGGCAATCCTGCCGTAGAATGCGCCTGCTGAATCGTGTTACAGATCCAGCGAGCAATAGTCTGCTTTGAAGCGGGAGCGCCAACCTTGCTGGCTGCATACAGGACAAACAGTGCTTCTGTCTTCCTGACTCTAGCCGTTCTGGCCACGTAAATTTCCAAAGCCCTGACCACATCAAGGGACTCGGAATCCTCCAAGTCACGCGTAGTCACAGGCACGACAATAGGTTGGTTCATATGAAAAGATGAAACTACCTTAGGAAGGAATTGAGGACGAGTTCTCAACTCCGCCCTATCCACATGAAAAACCAGATAGGGGCTTTTATGTGACAAAGCAGCTAATTCCGAAACTCGCCTTGCAGAAGCTAAGGCTAACAACATGACCACTTTCCAAGTGAGGTACTTCAATTCCACCGTTTTGAGTGGTTCAAACCAAGGTGATTTAAGGAACCGTAACACCACGTTAAGGTCCCAAGGCGCCACCGGAGGTACAAAAGGAGGCGGAATATGCAGGACTCCCTTCACAAACGTCTGTACTTCAGGATGAGAAGCCAATTCTTTTTGGAAAAAAATGGATAAGGCCGAAATTTGAACCTTTATAGATCTTAATTTCAGACCCAAGTTCACTCCAGTTTGAAGGAAGTGAAGAAGACGGCCCAAATGGAATTCCTCCGTAGGAGCATTCCTGGCCTCACACCAGGAAACATATTTTCGCCATATTCGGTGATAATGTTTCGATGTCACATCCTTCCTGGACTTAATCAGGGTAGGAATGACCTCCTCCGGAATACCCTTTTCCGCTAGGATCCTGCGTTCAACCGCCATGCCGTCAAACGCAGCCGCGGTAAGTCTTGGAACAGACAGGGCCCCTGCTGCAGCAGGTCCTGTCGCAGAGGAAGAGGCCATGGATCTTCTGTGAGCAACTCTTGCAGATCCGGATATCAAGTCCATCGCGGCCAATCTGGAACAATGAGGATTGTTCTCACCCTTCTTAGTCGTATTATTCTCAACACCTTGGGTATGAGAGGCAGAAGAGGGAACACATAGACCGATCTGAACACCCATGGTGTCACCAGGGCATCTACAGCTACCGCCTGAGGGTCTCTTGACCTGGCGCAATATCGTTTTAGCTTTTTGTTGAGACGGGACGCCATCATGTCTATTTGAGGCAGTCCCCACCGACTCACGATCTGCGCAAAGACTTCCTGATGAAGTCCCCACTCTCCCGGATGCAGGTCGTGTCTGCTGAGGAAGTCCGCTTCCCAGTTGTCCACTCCCGGGATGAACACTGCTGACAGTGCGCTTACATGACCTTCCGCCCAGTGAAGAATCCTGGTGGCTTCTGCCATTGCCACTCTGCTCCTTGTGCCGCCTTGGCGGTTTACATGAGCCACTGCTGTGACACTGTCCGACTGAATCAGAACCGGCCTGTTGCGAAGTAATTCTTCCGCTTGACGCAGGGCGTTGTATATGGCCCTCAACTCCAGGACGTTGATGTGGAGACAAGTCTCTAGACTTGACCAGAGACCTTGGAAATTTCTTCCCAGTGTGATTGCTCCACAACCTCGGAGGCTCGCATCCGTGGTTACCAGGATCCAGTCCTGAATGCCGAACCTGCGGCCCTCTAGGATGTGAGCACTGTGCAGCCACCACAGGAGAGATACCCTGGCTCTGGGAGACCGTGTGATCCTTTGATGCATGAGTAGATGAGACCCGGACCATTTGTCCAGTAGGTCCCATTGAAAAGTCCTCGCATGGAACCTGCCGAAGGGGATGGCCTCGTAAGATGCCACCATCTTCCCCAGGACACGTGTGCAGTGATGTACCAAAACCTTTTTTGGCTTTAATAGGTTCCTGACCACAGCCATGAGCTCCTGAGCCTTTTCCATCGGAAGAAAAACCTTTTTCTGGTCTGTGTCCAGAATCAGGCCCAAAAAGGTCAGACGCGTTGTAGGAACCAGTTGGGACTTCGGAAGATTGAGAATCCAACCGTGCTTCTGTAACGTCTTCACAGACAGTGACACGCTGTCCAGTAACTTCTCCCGAGATCTCGCCTTTATGAGGAGATCGTCCAAGTATGGGATAATTGTGACACCCTGCTTGCGCAGGAGCACCATCTTTTCCGCCATTACCTTGGTGAAAATTCTCGGGGCCGTGGAAACCCAAACGGCAACGTCTGAAATTGGTAATGACAGTCCTGTACTGCAAATCTCAGTAACGCCTGGTGAGGAGGGAAAATCAGAAAATCAGCAACTGCTGGCGCCCAAGATGGCTGCCTCACCTTTTGTATGCTCCTGATCATCTCCATAAAACAGCTTAAATTCACCACAACTGACCTATGAATCATCATAAATATCCAAGGACTTATCTTGAACTTGTACTACTCTACGCGGACATTTCATCAAAACCAACGGATTGCATTCCTGCGCTGAGATACACACTGGATTGAATCCTGGACTGAATCCTCTGCATATCTCCACTGAGAAATCCTTCAGTTTAGCAGCTGCTGTACTCTGCATTGGACATTACCCAGATAAGGTACTGTGGATTACAACCTAACTTTGGCTACATCCAGCCCCTCACTTAGACATCATCCACCTCTGTTCTCTGAGCTACAAATAACTGACTTATTGCATTAATCTACTAATATCAGTATATTCAGGCTCTGAATTGCTGAAGGCTCACTGTTTAAAATCAGGATCCATTTCCAGGACATGTTATCACTTCTACCCCCACAAAAAAAAAAAATCAACTTCAAAGGCCTCTCACACTGAGACTTTTCACACCTACACAGTAGGAATTGGCTTCTAACACCTTTTCAAAAGGCTGCCTATCCTAGGATAATTGACTAAACCAGCAGTTATTTTATTTATTACTTGCTTCAAATATACACAATAGGTTATAGCAATAACTTTGTTCATAATCCCATTATAATTTTGGATCACATACCGAATTGGGGGAAAACAAAACACAAAAAGGAAAAACAAAAAAACAAAAAACAAACACTGCTTTCTCTCCCTCTCTCATCATCATATGCAGTTCAAATTTATAGTAATCTGTCATTGATGACCAAATGTATACGTATTGCTCCAGCTTCATTCTTTCACTCCGCCCACCACGCTCTGCAGTTCCTATCACACCATCACAGGCTTCTATTCTCCAATCCCTTGGCATTTTAAAAAGAAAACACAGGCGCATTCGTGGGAAGCGAGCAGGCCGGAAATGTATTTCCCCCGGTAACCATCTAAGTCCTTTGACCACCTGCTCACCCCCATACTCAAAGAACAATCAAATAGAAGTGATACCCAAAAGACGGCCCTGTGTTTGGAAGGACAGAACTGTCTACTCTCACTTTGTGACCCCCATACCCAGAGCTCCTGCACTTAACATAAAGAAAACTGAAGGCCCTCTGGTATGCCCAATCAGGTCAGTCCTTTGTAATGCCAGATCTATAAGAAACAAGACTGCAACAATTGCTGACCTTATTGAATCTGCAGATCTAGCCTGTATTACAGAGACCTGGCTAGATGAAAATGCAGCACCTATATTGGAGGCTGCAGTCCCAACAAACTACTCTGTCATCCACAACCCAAGACTGGACCGCAGGGGTGGCGGGGTGGCTATCTGCTTCAAAAAAGAACTTAAACTTAGGGTCCACCCTATTGAAACTACTCGCTCATTTGAGTGCATTGCTGCCCGGAGTTCGACAGGATTAGGTTTCAGACTACTTCTTATTTACCGGCCACCTGGAGATGGACAGATATTTCTACAAGAAATTGCAGACACTGTTGCTGGCCTGGTTCTGGAACATCAAAGATGGCTCATCCTCGGGGATTTCAATGCATGGGTGGATGATGAGCTCTCACGCCTTGGCCAAGACCTCCTGTGCACAATGAATGGTCTGGGCTTCACACAGGTCATTCCCTCTGCCACACATAAAAGTGGTCACACTCTCGACCTCGTCTTTCAGATTGGATTAGAGGTCACTGACCTAAAAATAAACCCAGTCATCTGGTCAGACCACTACTCTCTCTGGTTCTCAGTTGCAACCCCTCAAATAAAATCTCTGCCCGTGGAGTTGACCAGGTATCGTCCAAGGAGGGGTATGACTCCCCAGGCTCTTGCAGCAAATCTGGATCTCTCTGCTATACAGGGTGCCTGTGAAGATCCCTGTTCCCTAGTCCGTTATTATAATAGGGATGTTATGGCTGCAATTGATATTATCGCCCCTGTGCGTTTAAGACCTCGTAAACCACAACGTCAAGCTCCATGGTTCGACAACAGTGTTAGCGAGCTCAAGAAAAGGGGGCGTAGACTGGAAAGACGATGGAGGAAGACTAACCTAGTGGATGACAAAATAAAACTAATAAAGCATAACGAAGAATATCAATCGACAATCACTCGTAAGAAAGCACAGTTCCTGTCAAATGAGATCACAGCAGCAAACAATAGGCCAGCTCAACTTTTCCGCACAGTGGAGATGCTTTGCAAGCCAGCATGCCTGCAGACTGATGAGACCCTCTCCCAGGCAAGATGCAACGAGTTTGCAAACTTCTTTGCAGATAAATTATCCACCATCCGGGCTGGAATCTCCACAGTGCCATCAAAGGAGTGCCAAACTACAAAGCCCGCCAATATAAGCTACCTGCCTTCATGGACCAGCTTTGATCCAGTGGATGTAAAGGACACTGCTGAAATTGCTCGGATTTTGCGTCCCACCACCTGTGATCTGGACCCAGCCTCAACCAAGCTTCTAATAGGTTGTATGGATATAATTGGTCCTGTCTTTACAAAAATTGTTCAATGCTCTTTGCAGACAGGCATTTTTCCTGGACCCCTAAAGGAAGCAATTGTTAGACCGCTTCTTAAAAAACCTAATTTAGATCCCGACTGCATGACCAACTACAGACCGGTATCAAACCTTCCTTTCCTAGGAAAGGTTATTGAGAAAGTCGTTGCAAATCAACTGGAAACCCGCCTGACAACCCATGATATTTATGATCCATTTCAATCAGGATTCAGGAGAAGACATAGCACTGAAACAGCCCTGGTGTGTGTGTTAAATGATCTTCTGATGGCAAAAGACAGAGGTGACTGTTCAATATTAATCCTTCTGGATCTCTCGGCAGCATTTGATACCGTGGACCATGGGCTTCTGATTGAGCGACTGATACATTTCTGTGGTCTGGATGGCACAGTCCTAAGATGGTTCAAATCATTTCTCACAGGCAGATCACAGAGAGTATCATCTGGATTATACTCATCACCACCAGTGTCATTGCCATGTGGTGTCCCACAAGGTTCTATACTATCCCCCATGCTTTTTGCAGTATACATGCTCCCATTGGGCGAAATAATCAGGCGCCATGGCCTGGTCTACCACTGCTATGCAGATGATACACAACTGTACTTGTCCTTTGCTCCGGGCACTGATAACCCAATAGCAACCCTTAATGGCTGTCTAGCTGAACTACAGGAGTGGATGAGCGCCAGCTGGCTGCGACTGAACCCGGATAAAACAGAGGTCCTTATGATACGACCGCAACATCAAAGGACAAGACTGCAGCATAGCCAACCAACTGGACTTACACTCGGGGATTCAGAATTACAGACCAGTGATCGTGTGCGGAATCTTGGCGTTGTCCTGGATGGTGGCTTGACACTTAAACATCAGATATCAGCCACAATCAAATCCTCATTCTTTCACCTGAGGAACATAGCCAGAATCAAGCACTTAATTCCCTCAGATGATATGCCAAAAGTCATACATGCATTTGTATCATCTCGTTTAGACTACTGTAATGCCCTCTACCTTGGTCTCCCAGCAAAAGAATTGCAGCGCTTACAGCTGGTGCAAAACACAGCTGCCAGGCTATTAACCAACCAGCCCCGTTCTAGCCACATAACACCCATCCTCTACTCCCTTCACTGGCTGCCTGTACGATGGCGAATCATCTTCAAGATTGGCTTACTGAGTTTCAAAGCATTACATGACCAAGGCCCAAGGTACCTGAAACAGCTTCTGACCCCATACTGCCCCACTCGATTACTGCGATCTGTAGATGAAGGACTTTTAGCAGTACCTAGAATCTACCGTAATTCATCTGGGGGTCGAGCTTTTAGTCATGCGGCTCCGACTCTATGGAACTCACTTCCCCGCACAGTGCGAGAGGCCCCAACTATAGAATCCTTCAAAAGTAGACTCAAGACTTTTCTGTTTACTCAAGCATTCCCATAATTGTCCCTTTTAGTATCTTCATGCTTCTGTATTTTATGAAAATGTACTTCATTATTTTCTGTACTATATTATGCTATGTATCTGTTAAGCGCCTTGAGTCCTATGGGAGAAAGAGCGCTATATAAATAAAATTATTATTATTATTATTATAAGGTATGCATCCTTTATGTCCAGGGACACCATCCAATCCCCCCCTTACAGGCTGGCGATGACCGCTCTGAGCGATTCCATCTTGAACTTGAACTTCTTCAAGTACAGATTTAGGGATTTTAGATTCAAAATGGGTCTGACCGAACCGTCCGGTTTCGGGACCACAAACAGGGTAGAGTAATACCCCTTTCCTTGCTGGAGAAGAGGAACTTTGATTATCACCTGTTGAAGATACAATTTTTGAATTGCAGTCAACACTAACTCCCTCTCTGACGGAGAAGCTGGCAGAGCCGATTTGAAAAACCGTCGAGGAGGCACCTCTTCGAATTCCAGCCTGTATCCCTGAGAAACAATCTCTATTGCCCAGGGATCCACCTGTGAGTGAACCCAGACCTGGCTGAAAAGTCGAAGACGTGCCCCCACTTGAGCCGACTCCCCCAGGGAAGCCCCAGCGTCATGCGGTGGATTTTGCAGACGTAGGGGAGGACTTCTGCTCCTGGGAACTAGCTGTGTGCAGCTTTTTTCCCTTGCCTTTACCCCTTGCAAGAAAGGACGATCCCCGTACCTTCCTGCTTTTATTTGAATGAAAGGACTGCATTTGATAATGAGGTGCCTTCTTAGTATGTTGCGGGGGAACATAAGGTAAAAAATTTGATTTAGCAGTAGAGACCAAGTCCGAGAGACCTTCTCCAAAGAACTCCTCCTCCTTGTAAGGCAACGACTCCATATGCCGCTTTGAGTCGGCCTCCCCCGTCCACTGTCGGGTCCACAAGAGTCGCCTAGCAGAAATAGATATAGCATTTATTCTGGAGCTTAGTAAACAAATGTCTCTTTGAGCATCCCTCATATATAAAAGCAGAATCTTTGATATGCTCTAGGGTCATTAGAATGGTATCCTTATCTAGGGTGTCAATCTCCGTAGATAAGGAATCTGTCCATGCTGCGACAGCACTACAAACCCAGGCCGATGCCATAGCCGGTCTAACGATAGTACCGGAATGTGTGTAAATGTACTTCATGGTAACCTCCTGCTTACGATCAGCAGGATCCTTGAGGGTAGCTATATCCTGGGAAGGCAGCGCCACCTTCTTGTATAAGCGTGTCAGCGCCTTGTCTACTTTAGGCGAAGATTCCCATCGTATCATGTCCTTTTGTGGAAAGGGATACGCCATAAGAATCCTTTTGGGAACTTGTAGTCTCCTATCTGGAGATTCCCAAGCCTTTTCGCACAATTCGCTTAGCTCAAATGAGGACGGAAAAGTGACCTCAGGCTTTTTCCCTTTATAAATGTGTACCATCGTGTCAGGGACAGGGGGCTCTTCAGTGATATGCAAAACCTCTTTAATGGCAATAATCATGTAACGAATACCTTTTGCCACCTTTGGCTGTAATTTTGCATCCTCATAGTCGACACTAGAATCTGAATCCGTGTCGGTATCTGTGTCAGTAATCTGGGAGATAGTGCGTTTTTGAGACCCAGAAGGTCCCGGTGCCACTGGGGCAGGCATGGTCTGACTACCCGACTGCTCCCTAGCCTCCGCCTTGTCTAACCTCTTATGCAATAAATTTACATTTGCATTCAAGACATTCCACATATCCACCCAGTCCGGTGTCGGCGTTGCCGATGGCGACCTGACAATCATGCACTCCCCCTCCTCCTTAGGTGAGCCTTCATCGTCAAACATGTCGACACACGCGTATCGACACACTCCACACACACAGGGGATCTCTTATCTGAAGACAGGTTCCCCCTAGGCCCTTTGGAGAGACAGAGTGAGAGTATGCCAGCACACACCCCAGCGCTATATAACCCAGGAAAAAACACAGAATGTTTACCCAGTAGCAATGCTGTAATGTATAATCGCCAAATATGTGCCCCCCCTCTACTTTAAAACCCTCTTTCACCGTGTGTCAAGCAGGGGAGAGTCCGGGGAGCTTCCTCTCAGCGGTGCTGTGGAGAGAAAATGGCGCTGGTGAGTGCTGAGGGAGAAGCCCCGCCCCCTCGGCGGCGGGCTTCTGTCCCGCTCAAACTTAATAAAATATGGCGGGGGCTCTTTTACATACATGTACAGTGCCCACCTGTACATGTATGTAGTCATTTGCCATAGGAGAGGTATGCTATTGCTGCCCAGGGCGCCCCCCCTGCGTCCTGCACCCTTACAGTGACCGGAGTGTATGAGGTGTATGGGAGCAATGACGCACAGCTGCAGTGCTGTGCGTTACCTCAGTGAAGCACCCGAAGGCTTCTGCCGCCTCAGTAGTCTTCTTTCTTCCGGCTCTGTGAGGAGAACGGCGGCGCGGCTCTGGGATGAACACGCAGGACGAACCTGTGTTCCACTCCCTCTGGAGCTAATGGTGTCCAGTAGCCGAGAAGCAGAGCCTATCATTTAAGTAGGTCTGCTCCTCTCTCCTCAGTCCCTCGATGCAGGGAGCCTGTTGCCAGCAGAGCTCCCTGAAAATAAGAAAAAAAACCTAACAAAATGCTTTCTCAGCAGGAAACTCAGGAGAGCTCCCTGCAGTGCACCCATCTTCCTCTGGGCACAGTCTAAAACTGAGGTCTGGAGGAGGGGCATAGAGGGAGGAGCCAGTGCACACCCAGAGTTCAGTTCTTTCTTAAAGTGCCCATGTCTCCTGCGGAGCCCGTCTATTCCCCATGGTCCTTACGGAGTCCCCAGCATCCTCTAGGACGTTAGAGAAATAAATAAATAAATAAATATATATATATACATACATATATATACACAAAGATGTGCGGCACTCCAGGCGTCTTATCAAATAATACGATTAGAGACAGTGATATGCAGCAACGTTTCAATGCTTTATGCATTTTCCTCAGGCTTACAAACAATTAAAACTTACTCACCTAAATAGCAAAGACACCACCGTGCAGGTCGTCATGGAACCGGAAGGTGAACACACCGCCCGCCCCCATGGCGCTGACGTTGACGTAGCCAATCATCATCATAGTGCACCCATCACCATAGCAACAGTACAACAAAACATCGGGTCCTACACATGATATATTGTATCACAAACTTGCATATATACACCACATCATGCCCAACCAAATCTAATGGAGGACATGAAGTATAGTCATACAACGTACACCAGTAATCAATACCATTAAATGTTATGGCCAATAGGCGATTACAAAAAGCTTTTGTATATACTTTCATAATGCAAGCTAACAATACAGAGGAAATTCCAAATACACTGTAAAATTTTTTAGAATAGTGAAATGTTACATAAAACAATTTAATCCTAACTGCTCGTTGAGGCCCCGGGGAGACATAGTATCTAGCCGCTGAATCCATTGTGTCTCCATTCTTAACAACTGGAGACCTCGATTGCCCCCTCTAAGGGATGGCTGGGCCTGATCTATCATCCTATATTTCAAGGATGTCAATGGGTGTCGAGCCGTGGCAAAGTGCCGTGCCACCGGCTGATCACTCCTACCGGAGGTAATAGCTGCTTTGATAGCCGACCTGTGGACTGTCATACGTTCCTTGAACATTCTCTCCGTTTTACCTATGTATGACAGTCCACAGGGGCAAATCAACTGGTAGATCACATATTTGGAACTACACAGAAGTCGGTACCGAATGTGGAAGGTCCGGCCAGTGTGCGGATGTTGGAACGTGCTCCCCGAGATTAGGTATTGGCACGTTGTGCAAGTGCACTTATAACAGCCTTTCCTATCACCAAAAAAAGAGGGTTGTTGTACTACATTGGAGACATCGGTTTTTACCAAATAATCGCGTAGATTTTTATTACGCTTATAGTTAGGCATTAACCTACAATGCTGGAGCTGGAGTTCAGGATCTGATTGAATAACATGCCAATGTTTTTTGACGGATCCCTGAATGAGTCGGCTCGCTGAGTTAAAGTTGTTGACCCAAGGTACAACACTTGATGGATTTTGCACCTTGCGTTCCTCAAGTAACGTATGTCGATCTATTGACATGGCCTTACTTTGAGCCTGATCTAATAATTTAGGGCAATAGCCCCGGTTAATAAACTTCTGATACATAGCTCCCATCTGTTTGGCTGCTACTGTTGGATCAGACGTAACTCTTTGAACTCGCAAGAATTGCGAGTATGGCAGCCCACGTTTTAAAGGTAATGGATGGCAACTAGAGAAATGCAATAGGTTGTTTCTGTCTGTGGGTTTGGAATAAATGGAAGTAGAAATCCTATTATCAACTATGGAGATCTGAACATCCAAAAATTGAATACTTTTAGAATCGATGGAGTAAGTGAATTTGATAGGATGTATTTTGGTGTTATGCTGATCTATTATATCCGTCAATAATTCATGGGGGCCCTGCCATATAATCAGCAGGTCATCAATATACCTGCAAAAAAAATAAAATGTGGGTGGCTACTTCTACATTAGCAAAAAATACCTCCTCCTCCACACCGAACATAAAAATATTCGAGTACGACGGGGCCACACTGGACCCCATCGCACACCCCCGGCACTGCAAGTAGTACTTACCATCGTATAGAAAATAATTTTTTAATAGGGTCATTTCTAGTAATTTAAGAAACAATGATATATCTGGGCCATCATAATCCGGCTGCATACTTAGGAAGGACTCTACAGCTGATAAGCCCTCTGTATGTGGAATCACTGTATATAAACTCTGCACATCTATTGTGCAGAGAACTACATCAGGAGGTAATATCGAAATTGCTTCCAAACGCCTGAGTAGAGTGCTGGTATCCAGCAAATACCTAGGCATACGTTGTATATAAGGCTGTAGAATATCATCAAGAAAGATTGATACAGGCTGAAACAAAGAACCCCTGGCCGAGATGATGGGTCGACCAGGGGGCCTTTGCAACCTTTTATGTATCTTGGGTGTCATGTAGAGTAATGGCACCACAGGATGCGATGGAATGAGAGCATTTTTGACCTCTATAGGGAGTAGCCCATCAGACACTGCACCGTCCAGACACTCTTTGTGTATCTATTGTTACCTATATGCGGACACCCGGTGCATGATTTATAGCTGATGGGAGAGCCGGCACCTGCTGATCTTTCTATATATATATATATATATATATATATATATATATATATATATATATATATATATATGTCCCACAAAAGGGAGTATTTCCAATTAGCAGCGATAACCTGTTTCCATGTGAATAACTGAACTTTTCTAGCGAAAAAACCCTATCCAATTATCTGTGATAATGTTTCCAGTAAAGTTCACTTCACCTACTCTGAGCAGGTGAAAGTTGGGGAAAATTCCTATTTTAAAAGGTGAAAACGTCAGAATTAGAAACTATGACTAATTAGGCACTTAGAAGTTTTTAATTATATTTAATTGGCCAATAATGACATGTCAGTTTCAGGGTGAAAAACTACAAAGTGATAGATTTTGGGGTTCAAGGTATAGGATGGGTATATTGGGGTGCTTTATGGGTGGGACGAATTATTTTAGGCTTGCAGGTGGGAGTAGTTGGTCTGTTTACACTTTTTTTTTTTAAAGTCGCATAAAATGACCCAAATACCTGTATACCCATTTTTATGTACCCCAAATTCAATATGAGCAATTATTTTGCTGAAAAAAGGTTTTTTTTTAAAATATATATATATATATATATATAAAAAGAATTCTAAATATATATATTTTTTTATGCATTTATTAGCCATTTCACCCAAATTAAGTACCTCAAGTATATTTAATATGACCTATAATACACTTCTATACCGTTGTCAAATGTTAGTTTGGCATTTTTTTATTGTTTACAGGCTGATTTCTCCATTATCAACCTGATTTTTCACTTAGTTTTTTTTTTACCGCACAGGTCTCGTTTTCGCACGTTTGGAATAGGATAGGGTGAAAAACAGGAGCGCGCATACCCGCAAAAAGCCATTTTCACTGCAGTTTTCGGGATATTCAAAATTCAAGCAAAAAATTGCCACGACTTCACTATTAATTGCATACCGCCCAAAGAATTAAGTAATATTAGGGTAACATAGTGCCTTCATCTTTCTGTTTATTAAAGACACTCAGTTATGAAGAGGTTAAGGCGCTGGACTATCATTACGGATAACTGATAAGTGCTCACGTTCGACGCGCGTCCTTGAGGACTGGTAAAATCACTGTAATGCTGACAGTTTGAAAACGTGATGGCAGTGAATGGACTTGTACGCGCTTTCTGACCTGCAGCACTCACAAGGGTTAAGGTTCTGTACAGTATAATTCTATGGAAGCACTCACCGGGAAGTCATTGCTGCAGGGAGGCTTTTAGTACATACTTATAAAGGAATTGTTATAGGCAAGGACAAGGCTGCATATTGCAGCAACTACACTAATGCACAGATTTTCTTTTGTAATCTCCTGTAGGTTGCACCGCGGGTGTGACTGGAAGCGACCATGTACAGGACGGTAGGTGCCGCTAGAAGTATAATGAATGGGAACGATACTGGCAGGTCGGCAAGAAAGGATGAATTGTATTATAATGTCCATTTCCCTCAATAGTCAGTGCTGCGTACAGACACAGGGAAAGCTATGCCAATAACTGGCCTTTTTGTGGTGCACCAGTCCCACTTGTTCCTCTATATTTTCAGGGCTGGATTAAGGGGCGCATGTGCCTGGGGCTGGAAATGATCAAGGGCCTATTGTGAGAAGGGGCGGAGCTGCGACCAGTGCTGTGTGGGTGTGGCCAGTACCACGTGGGTGTGTAAACTCCTAGTGTATCAGCCTCAATGTCTCCTTAAACGTAAAAATTTAAAACATGCATCAAATTGTGAAGAATGTAGAAATGCAATTTGAATACATCGGATTTGTGGCTGACTGTGTGGCCATTGGGTGTTTGGTCATCATTAAGCTGTCATGATGATGGGCATAGGCAAATGCAAGGGGGGTTTCTTCCAGTTACTCGGAAACCCCCCAACCAGCAGCTAAAATCATGCACAATAGCATATAATACAATTTTACTGGCTACAGCCACAACATAAATTACTCTCACAATCCAACCCCCTGCCCACCCCCTCCCCATCATTCTGCTCACTATCTGGCTGCACTCAGTGTTGGACTGGGGCATGAAGGATTCACTGGGGAATGCCGTGGTAGGGGCCCATGTTTAGGGGTGTGGTCAGTCTCCAGAGGGGGTCTGGCCAGCCATTACATTGGATTACCTAACCATTAGTGAGTGCATGCACTGGGCCCCTTGACAAATATCTAAATATTTCTAGTGCGTGCATGATAATGTACCAGATAAATATTGGCAATGCACTGTAGAGAATACATTGCAGTCCTGTGCAGTAGAAGCATACTTGCCGACTTTAAGGCTGAGCAGCCAGGTCGGCTCAGCAGGGAGGCGGGCAGTGACGTTCGTGCAGAGGGGGGTGGGCCAAAGGCGGAACGGGGGAGTGACGGAGGCAGGATGGGGCGTGGCTGCAGGATCGCGCCATGTAAGCCACGCCCCCCGCTGTGTAATGCCGCTATTACCGCCATTATACAGCAGGGGGCGTGGCTATGATGACGCGATTCAACAAGAATCGCGTCATCGCCTGCCCGGACCGACCACTTTACTCGCTAAGTGGGCGGCCGGGCACGGGGGACCCCTGAAATTGGGAGACTTGCCTGCTCTTCCGGGCAGCCGGGAGGGTCACCCGATTTCGGGAGCCTCCCGGCCATTCCGGGAGAGTAGGCAAGTATGAGTATAAGGTAACATATGTATAATGTATAATCCATGTACACAGTCTGAAACCTGATCACTAGAGGAGGAGGGCCTCCAGGCAGTGGGGCCCACCGGTGGTTTCCTCTGTACCCCTGTGGGACAGTCCGACCCTGGCTGCGCTAATCACATACACACAACAGGCCCTGACCCCTCAGACTACAGCAGCTGCATTTTCAACCATACATTTCGGTTTCATTTAAACCCACAGTCAAGTAATGTAATCGAAATTCAACATGTGTTAATGGAAATGATTCATTATTATTACACTTGCTGGCTGCAATCCGTGAGAGTCTACAGATTACATTCTAGCATTTCTATATATATGAAAAACATAAAAATAAAAGGAAGAATAATTCCTCAGCTGTGGCAGTGGGTGGTGTGCAGCAAACTTAGTAATGTTATAATTATATTTAGCATACATGAAAAGGAATAGGGAAAAAAATTATATAATGTTTCTCAGGCTTTCATAGAAAATACTGAATGAAAGGAGAAGATTAAAAGCAATTGATCTCTGAGCTGTGCTCATTTTCTGTTCTGCTTCTGAACATGTGCACTTTACACCGCTGTCTTCTGTACACCATTAGGTTGGGGTCACGCCGGCGCTATTCAAGCTAGCGCTTATCCAGCTTCACAGGCGCTCCTGCCTAATTTCCATAGTGTGTCTATCACAGCTAGGAGACAGCAACGCAATTAGAGCTTACAGCCTGTAATGAATTTGCTGCACGTGACTGTGCCTGCCCAAACATTACACATTGCAGAATGGATTTCAATGGGAGAGAGTTACTGAATGCATTAGACACTTGCACTATAGGTTGCAGTTAGCGGTTTCAATACGGCTGGAGCATGAACAGCACTTGTGACATCATCTCATTTACATGTCATCTATTAGCACCAGTGTGACGCCACCCAAATAGGCAAGGTAAGTCTCTAATCTCCTACTGTTCATTCTAGCACCCTGCACCTTTCAAAACCCGTGCAGTTCCTTTTTCCTGCCTGGGGTGTCGCTCTCTGCCATGGTGTTTCTACCACAGTCTTCTAGCAGACTGTGCTAGAAGCACCACAGTAGCAAGTGACACCCCAGGCAGGAAAGAGGTACTGCACGGGTTTTGAAAGGTGCAGGGTCCTAGAATGAACACTACAATGTGACTTCATGCACCAGGATCTCATTTTCAATAAACAAACAGTATGTGTGTGTTTGTTTTTTTAAACCCTTTAATAATGTGCGGCAGTTTGGGAACAAATTTACCAATATGTAATACAGTATTCACTGGGCCAGCCAGAGAGATCTCTTTTGGTAACGTATTTTAAATTATAACTGTACATTTTAAATGCAAAATTTTAATATATATATATATATATATATATATGTATATATATATATATATATATATATATATATATATATATACATATACACACACACACACAGAGGAAAAACCACAGCACTCACCACACCAGAAGCGGGGCACAGCTATGCACATTTCTCATGCACCCCTGTGTGGACTTTATTATCCTGAACCTGTCTCAGCTGTTCTTTAGCAATCATCTTTGAGCCAGTGCAATAGGTGACTAGTGTGCCTTTAAAAGCCATAAAGTCTGTGGCAGGTACACATTACATCTAGCAGGCAGATGATGCAACAGTGAAGTAGTCAGGTTTTAAGACTCTGTGATAGTGTAGGACCTGCATGAAGGTGGGGTACCTTGAAAATCGGTATGCAGGCTTCCGTGCATTGGCCAATCCACCAACTAAACCCCCATCATTTATTTATTGAATTGTTGAGGATAAGTGAGTTTACTTTGGTGAGTGCTGGGTTCTCTGTTTGTGTATGTATATATATATATATATATATATATATATATATATATATATATATATATATATATATAGAGTCAGGAAAATAACACTACTTATTTTTCAAAGTCAATTTTTCTGATACCCCATATTCCACTTTCACTTTCCCAAGTAGTATTACCAAATGGTCATACACTTCTATTTGATGTGATGTAGGGGAGAACTAGGAACAGTTTGCTTGTGCACAGAGCAGCCTAAAAGTATGGGAACAGCTAGAATGGAAAGCTAGTAATTAAGTGTATGTAAATATAATAAAAAAATAGTTCTAGCACCTGCTGTCACTTAATGATTTCAGATATAGATTTTGATATACATTGATGCACAAATGCATTCTAGATGAAAGTCTAAGCATGACTGGCATCCATATATGTCTCCCCTCCAGAGAGATTTTGAAAAGGAGATAATGATCTCTGAAAGGACAGCTAAGGAAAATGATCCATGCTAAACTTGCCATTCTAGAGAAAAATAACATGTGTGGAATTACTGTCTATTCATGAAGCAATGGGGGGAAAAAAAGAAGAAGTTGCCATTAGCAACCAAGCAGCATTGACGTAACATTTATAATTTGCATACTACAAAATTCTACAGAGCAGCCGATTGGTTGCCATGGGCAACTTCTCCACTGGCTCACTCTTTTCACTGCTTCGTGAATAGACCCCATAATTCTAAATGGAAAATGCTAAAATGGTGTTAACTACAAAATGGGATTGTAACTTTTTGCAGTGAATTGTGATTTTAAGAATAAAAACTAAAAATGATTAATAATTTGTGATGCATTTTACTCTGTATTAGAATTTAACTTACACTTATGGTATCTCCAATATGTCCTGAGGATGTAATGCAGTAAGGATTAGGGCTGGGAGGTAGTACCTGTGAGTCAACGGATAAATAGAGGCAGAGAGATCTTTGGTCTACTATAGTCTGCACATCATGGGGCGTATTGGTCAATGACCCCCAATGTAAAGTGGACACGAAAGTAAATGGCAATAATCCAGAAATGTTTTCTGTTTTCTTCCCATTAGAAACATTGACGGTAGGGCCATTTATAAGTCTCCAGAGAGAAGGCTCCTCCGGAATGACTTTAAAAACAACCTAATGGCAAAAAATAAGATTTTAAACCTACCGGTAAATCTTTTTCTCCTAGTCCGTAGAGGATGCTGGGGACTCCGTAAGGACCAAGGGGATAGACGGGCTCCGTAGGAGACATGGGCACTAAAACAAACTTTAGATATGGATGTGCACTGGCTCCTCCCTCTATGCCCCTCCTCCAGGCCTCAGTTAGAGAAACTGTGCCCAGAGGAGACGGACAGTACGAGGAAAGGATTTTTGTTAATCTAAGGGCAAGATTCATACCAGCCCACACCATCCACACCGTATAACATGGAATATACGAACCAGTTAACAGCATGAAACCAAACAGCATCAGTCCGAGACTGATCCAAACTGTAACATAACCCTTAAATAAGCAAAAACTATATACAAGTCTTGCAGATGTAGTCCGCACTGGGACGGGCGCCCAGCATCCTCTATGGACTAGGAGAAAAAGATTTACCGGTAGGTTTAAAATCTTATTTTCTCTTACGTCCTAGAGGATGCTGGGGACTCCGTAAGGACCATGGGGATTATACCAAAGCTCCAGACCGGGCGGGAGAGTGCGGATGACTCTGCAGCACCGATTGAGCAAACATGAGGTCCTCATCAGCCAGGCTATCAAACTTGTAGAACTTCGCAAAGGTGTTTGAACCCGACCAAGTAGCCGCTCGGCACAGCTGTAAAGCCAAGACACTTCGGGCAGCCGCCCAAGAAGAGCCCACCTTCCTAATGGAATGGGCCTTCACAGAATTTGGTAACGGCAATCCAGCCGTAGAATGAGCCTGCTGAATCGTGTTACAGATCCAGCGAGCAATAGTCTGCTTCGAAGCAGGAGCGCCAACCTTGTCGGCTGCATACAGGACAAACAGTGCCTCTGTTTTCCTAACCCGGGCCGTTCTGGCCACACAAATTTTCAATGCCCTGACCACATCAAGGGACTCGGAATCCTCCAAGTCCCGTGTAGCCACGGGTACCACAATAGGTTGGTTCATATGAAACGAAGAAACCACCTTGGGCAAAAATTGAGGACGAGTCCGCAACTCTGCTCTATCCACATGGAAAATCAGATAGGGGCTTTTGCGAGATAAAGCCGCCAACTCGGACACTCGCCTTGCCGATGCCAAGGCCAACAACATGACCACTTTCCAAGTGAGATATTTTAATTCCACCGTTTTAAGTGGCTCAAACCAGTGAGACTTAAGGAACCGCAACACAACGTTAAGGTCCCAGGGTGCAACTGGAGGTACAAAAGGAGGCTGGATATGCAGCACTCCCTTCACAAAAGTCTGCACTTCTGGGAGAGAAGCCAATTCCTTCTGAAAGAAAATGTATAAGGCCGAAATCTGAACCTTAATGGAGCCTAATTTTAGGCCCAAATTCACTCCCATTTGTAGGAAGTGAAGGAAACGGCCCAAATGGAATTCTTCCGGAGGAGCATTCCTGGACTCACACCAAGATACGTACTTTCTCCATATACGGTGATAATGTTTCGCTATCACGTCTTTCCTAGCCTTTATCAGAGTAGGAATGACCTCATCCGGAATGCCCTTTTCCGCTAGGATCCGGCGTTCAATTGCCATGCCGTCAAACGTAGCCGCGGTAAGTCTTGGAACAGACAGGGCCCCTGCTGTAACAGGTCCTCTCTGAGAGGAAGAGGCCACGGATCTTCTGTGAGCATTTCCTGCAGATCCGGATACCAGGCCCTTCGCGGCCAATCTGGAACAATGAGAATTGCCTGTACTCCTCTTCGTCTTATGATTCTCAATATCTTTGAGATGAGCGGAAGAGGAGGGAACACATAGACCGACTGAAACACCCATGGTGTCACCAGGGCGTCCACCGCCACTGCCTGAGGGTCCCTCGACCTGGCGCAATACTTCGGTAGTTTCTTGTTGAGGCGTGACGCCATCATGTCTATCTGGGGCAGTCCCCACCGACTTGCAATCTCTGCAAAGACTTCCTAATGAAGTCCCTACTCTCCTGGATGTAGAGAGTGTCGGCTGAGGAAGTCTGCTTCCCAGTTGTCCACTCACGGAATGAAGACTGCTGTCAGGGTGCTTACATGATTTTCCGCCCAGTGAAGAATCCTGGTAGCTTCCGCCATTGCCACTCTGCTCTTTGTTCCGCCTTGGCGGTTTACATGGGCCACTGAAGTGAAGTTGTCTGACTGGATCAGAACCGGTAGGTCACGCAGCAAATTTTCCGCTTGTCGAAGGGCGTTGTATATGGCCCTCAACTCCAGTACGTTGATGTGAAGACAAGCCTCCTGGCTTGACCAGAGACCCTGGAAGTTTGTTCCCTGTGTGACTGCACCCCAACCTCGGAGGCTCGCGTCCGTGGTTACCAGAACCCAGTCCTGAATGCCGAACCTGCGACCCTCCAGAAGGTGAGCACTCTGCAGCCACCACAGGAGAGATACCATGGCCCTGGGGGACAGGGTGATCATCTGATGAATCTGTAGATGTGACCCGGACCACTTGTCCAGAAGGTCCCACTGAAAAGTTCTCGCATGGAACCTGCCAAATGGAATGGCCTCGTAAGTCGCCACCACCTTTCCCAGAACTTGAGTGCAGTGATGCACCGACACCCTCGTTGGTTTCAATAGTTCCCTGACCAAAGACATGAGTTCTTGGGCCTTTTCCATCGGAAGAAAACCCCTTTTCTGGTCTGTATCCAGAATCATGCCTAAGAAGGGCAAACAAGTCGTTGGAATCAACTGTGACTTCGGGATATTGAGAATCCAGCCGTGCTGTTGCAACACCCTCAGGGAGAGTGATACGCTGTTCAGCAACTGTTCTCTCGCTTTTATTAGGAGATCATCCAAGTACGGGATAATTGTGACACCCTGCTTGCGCAGGAGCACCATCCTTTCCGCCATTACCTTGGTGAAAATCCTCGGGGCCGTGGAAAGCCCAAACGGCAACGTCTGAAAATAAGAATTTACTTACCGATAATTCTATTTCTCATAGTCCGTAGTGGATGCTGGGGACTCCGTCAGGACCATGGGGAATAGCGGCTCCGCAGGAGACTGGGCACAAAGTAAAAGCTTTAGGACTAGCTGGTGTGCACTGGCTCCTCCCCCTATGACCCTCCTCCAAGCCTCAGTTAGGATACTGTGCCCGGACGAGAAGGGTGCAATCTAGGTGGCTCTCCTGAGCTGCTTAGAGTAAAAGTTTAAATAGGTTTTTTATTTTCAGTGAGACCTGCTGGCAACAGGCTCACTGCATCGAGGGACTAAGGGGAGAGAAACGAACTCACCTGCGTGCAGAGTGGATTGGGTTTCTTAGGCTACTGGACATTAGCTCCAGAGGGACGATCACAGGCCCAGCCATGGATGGGTCCCGGAGCCGCGCCGCCGGCCCCCTTACAGATGCTGAAGCAAGAAGAGGTCCATAAATCGGCGGCAGAAGACTTTCCTGTCTTCATAAGGTAGCGCACAGCACTGCAGAAATTAGTAATGACAATCCTGTACAGCAAACCTCAGGAACGCCTGATGAGGCGGATATATGGGGATATGAAGGTATGCATCCTTTATGTCCAGGGACACCATATAATCCCCTCTTTCCAGGCTGGCGATGACCGCTCTGAGCGACTCCATCTTGAACTTGAACCTTTTTAAGTATAGGTTTAAGGATTTTAAATACAAAATGGGCCTGACCGAACCGTCCGGTTTCGGGACTACAAACAGGGTTGAGTAATACCCCATCCCCTGCTGCAGCAGGGGGACTTTGACCACCACTTGTTGAAGACACAATTTTTGAATAGCTTTTAACACTATCTCCCTCTCTGGGGGAGAAGCCGGCAGGGCCGATTTGAAAAACCGGCGAGGAGGCACCTCTTCGAATTCCAGCTTGTAACCCTGGGAAACAATTTCTATTGCCCAGGGATCCACCTGTGATTGAACCCAGATGTGGCTGAAAAGTCGAAGACGTGCCCCCACTGGGGCAGACTCCCTCAGCGGAGCCCCAGCGTCCTGCGGTGGATTTGGTAGAGGCCGGGGAGGACTTCTGCTCCTGGGAACTAGCTGTGGCTGACAGCTTTTTCCCCTTGCCCTTACCTCTGGCAAGAAAGGAAGATCCCCGCACTCTCTTGGGTTTATGCCAACGAAAGGACTGCATCTGATAATGCAGCGTTTTCTTAGACTGTGAGGAAACATAAGGCAAAAAAGTTGATTTACCTGCCGTAGCCGTGGAAACTAGGTCCGTGAAACCTTCCCCAAATAATTCTTCACCCTTGTAAGGTAAAACCTCCATATGCCTCTTCGAGTCGGCATCGTCCGTCCATTGTTGGGTCCGTAGGGCTCGCCTAGCCGAAATCGCCATAGCATTGGCCCTGGAACCCAGTAGGCCAATGTCTCTCTGAGCATCTCTCATATATAGGACAGCATCTTTAATATGACCCAGGGTCAATAAAATGGTTTCCTTATCCAGCGAATCTATATCAGCAGATAAGGTATCTGTCCACACCGCTACAGCGCTACAAACGCAAGCCGACGCTATCACCGGTCTGAGTAAGGTACCAGTATGTGTGTAAATAGACTTCAAGGAAGTCTCCTGCCTGCGATCAGCAGGATCCTTGAGGGATGCCGTATCTTGAGATGGCAGCGCTACCTTTTTGGATAAGCATGTCAACGCTTTGTCCACCCTTGGGGAGGATTCCCACCGTATCCTGTCCTTAGTCGGGAAAGGATACGCTATAAGAATCCGTTTGGGAATCTGCAGTTTTTTATCTGGAGATTCCCAAGCCTTTTCAAATAATTCGTTCAGCTCATGAGATGGAGGAAAAGTTACCTCAGGTTTCTTTTCTTTAAACATGTGGACCCTCATGTCAGGGACAGAGGGTTCATCCGTGATATGCAACACCTCTTTTATAGCAATCATCATATAATGAATACTTTTAGCCAATTTTGGCTGCAACTTTGCATCATCGTAGTCGACACTGGAATCAGAATCCGTGTCGGTATCCGTGTCTACTATTTGGGATAGTGGGCGCTTTTGAGACCCAGGAGGTCCCTGTGACATAGTGAAAGGCAGGGCTAAACTCCCTGTACCTTCCCTGGACTCCGCTTTGTCCAACCTTTTGTGCATTAAATTCACATTTGCATTTAAAACATTCCACATATCCAACACTCATTTGCTCCACCTCCTCCCTAGAAGAGCCTTCCGCTTCAGACATGCCGACACACATGCGTACCGACACACCACACACTCAGGGAATTCTCTATCTGGAGACAGTTCCCCCACAAGGCCCTTTGGAGAGACAGAGAGTATGCCAGCACACACCCAGCACCAATGACCCAGGGAAACAAATTACCCAGATAGCACTTTTTACAATTATATATATATATATATATATATATATATATATATATATTTGTGAAAAATATATATAAGACCTGTCTCGCGCTGACACTATGTGGAGCTACACCTTAGGGAAAATACCCCCTGTTAGATGGGGTATAATAGTTATGAACAGAAAAAAAGTGTGTTTCCCCAGGGAGCTATGTCATAATTTTACAGATGTTTCATGTGGTGTAATCGAGTTCGATATCACTTTTTAAGTGTTTTTACCTGCCTATTGAAGACACATTAAGTTACTTGTCCATACTGTGATTTTTTGGTATGTATACATTTTAATTAGAATTGATATGAACATATTACTGATCATTGAGAAGATCTATTGATGTAATGTTTGTATATATCTTCTGTTTAGATTGTAAATAAAATACCCCTGATGAAGTCTGTAGGACGAAACGCGTTGGGTTAAGACAGCGATTTTGTCATTTCTTCAAGGAAGATCAATTGTATACTGACATATGATTGAATTGAATTGTTACCAACATCATTATATGTATGGAACATTGATTGTCTTTTCAGATTTAATGTGATACAGCTCATTTCTTACTGAGTTTTATTTAAAAATAAATAAGTCTATTTCTTATGACTATTTTATTATAAGTGATAAATTTGTTGACATACCTAGTAGAATCACTAGCTCCCTGGGGAAACACTCTTTTTTTCTATATATATATATATATATATATATATATATATATATATATATATATAAAAATAACACTGCGCCAAATTATGTGCCCCCCCCCCACCCCCTCTTTCAAACCCTCTGTCACCGTGTTCAGCAGGGGAGAGTCCGGGGAGCCAGCTTCTCAGTGTGCGCTGTGGAGAAAATGGCGCTGGTGAGTGCTGAGGATCAAGCCCCGCCCCCTCAGCGGCGGGCTTCGGTCCCGCTTGATTGTTTTGAAAAACTGGCGAGGGCTCTCCTATATACCGAGCAAAGCCCATATATATCCTAATATGCCAGAGAAGAGGTTTAATTGCTGCCCAGGGCGCCCCCCCTGCGTCCTGCACCCTTACAGTGCCTGCCGTGTGTGTTGTGTGGGAGCAATGGCGCGCAGCGTTACCGCTGCGCGTTACCGCTGCGCGTTACCTTAGTGAAGATCCGAAGTCTTCTTTTCTTCTTCTATCTTCCGGCTCTGTGAGGAGGACGGCGGCGCGGCTCCGGGACGAACTGCAAGGAGAGACCTGCGTTCCGACTCCCTCTGGAGCGAATGGTGTCCAGTAGCCTAAGAAGCAGAGCCTAGCATTTAAGTAGGTCTGCTTCTCTCCCCTCAGTCCCACGATGCAGGGAGCCTGTTGCCAGCAGGGCTCCCTGAAAATAAAAAACCTAACAAAATACTTTCTTTCAGGGAAACTCAGGAGAGCTCCCTGTAATGCACCCAGTCTCCCCTGGGCACAGTATCAAACTGAGGTCTGGAGGAGGGGCATAGAGGGAGGAGCCAGTGCACACCCATATCTAAAGTTCATTTTAGTGCCCATGTCTCCTACGGAGCCCGTCTATCCCCATGGTCCTTACGGAGTCCCCAGCATCCTCTAGGACGTAAGAGAAAACTTGAATAATACATTTTTTGGCCATATAATTTTTTTTTTTTTACAGTACATGATGTTCAAATGATTAAATAAATAAACCTCCGATTCCACCGTGTTCCCAGGAGAGCACAGAGAACTCTGTGATCTAGTATGTGGTGTGTATGGAACAATGGCCGCCCTCCCCGGCTGTAGGTCACCGGGCCCAATGTTAATGCCTAGTTAGTAGCACAGAGACCGCGCACGGACCAGACCTAGCCTAGCAACGCTAACGCATGTCTACACTCTAGTCTCCTCTTCGAGATAATTCTCCACCAATATAAAATATACCTTTTATAATATCGTTTCACATTTATTTTTAATCAGCCAGCGCAAAATAAGATGATTGCCACTAATTCTGTGTAACTGAAGAATAGTGAACTAAAAGAAAACAGTGCGAGTTGTTTTATACACAGAGTCCCTGGTAGCTTTACTTCACATTTAACTTTATTTGTTGTCTATCATTCAGCGTGTATTGTATCACAGCTGGAGCATACATATGGGTTAGCCAATATAACATATTGTGGCTGGATGAATAATCTACACACTTTAGGTTAGTTAACACTAATTTTGCTAAAAACACTGTATCCAATCATTTGAGACAAGCCCAAGTTTGAACGCGTTTGCAGTAGGCAGCGCTGCCACCTCCAGGACACAGAAGGTAAAACCATTTAGGCCTGCCAGTAAGCAGTGCTGCCACCTCCAGGACACAGAAGGTAAAACCATTTAGGCCTGCCAGTAAGCAGTGCTGTCACCTCCAGGGCACATAATGTAAAACCTAAGGCCTGCCAGTAAGCAGTGCTGCCACCTACAGGGCACAGAAGGTAAAACATTTTAGGTCTGCCAGTAAGCAGTGCTGCAATCGCAGGACACAGGGGATAAGACCATTTTGGCCTTTTGGGCCTGCCATAATCAGCACTGCCACCCGCAGGACACAGAAGGTAAAATCATATAGGCCTGCCAGTAAGCAGTGCTGCCACCTGCAGGGCACAGAAGGTAAAACCATTTAGGCATGATAGCAGTGCTGCCACTTGCAGGACACACAGGAGAAGACCATTTAGGCCTACCAGTAAGCAGTGCTGCCACCTGCAGGACACAGAGGATTAGACCATTTAGGCCTCCCAGTAAGCAGTGCTGCTACCTGCAGGGCAAAGAAGGTAAAACCTTTTAGGACTGCCAGTAAGCAGTGCTGCCACCCGCAGGGCACAGGAGGTAAGACCATTTAGGCCTGTTAATAAGCAGCACTGCCACCTGCAGGACACAGAAGGTAAAATCATATAGGCCTGCCAATAAGCAGTGCTGCCACCTGCAGGACGCAGAAGGTAAAATAAACATTACAAGCATGGGGATGGCAGCGCAGTCACTGGTTCACAAATGAGTAGGAGCTATTTGTGTGTGAATGGAAAACCAGTCAAAGAGGTCGGTTTATTTCTAGAATCCAACTTACGTTTTTTGCCATTGATATGATCCAAGAAGTTGATGGAATCTTTCACCACACAGTCACAGACATTGCAGTAATAACTGGAAAAGAAAAAATAATACAGGACTTTAATCAATGGTCATTTATCGCTGATCTAGACTGTTTAGCAGAGAATTATTGGAGATATTCTCTGCTTAAAGACAAGATAAGAGAGCATGCATTGTGCCTAGTCTGGGCACTACTATATTTTATTAAATTTTTCACATTATACATTTAACACATGACACATAAGTATATATACACTAGGTAGAAATATATGTAAAATAATCATCTGAGATGTTATTTGTATTTCCATCCCAAAAATTTGGGTCAGTAGGTTTCCTATTTCTACCCAAAAAGTACCCAGTTTTTTTGACGGGTCCAAAATAATAAGAATTTACTTACCGATAATTCTATTTCTCGGAGTCCGTAGTGGATGCTGGGGTTCCTGAAAGGACCATGGGGAATAGCGGCTCCGCAGGAGACAGGGCACAAAAAGTAAAGCTTTCCGATCAGGTGGTGTGCACTGGCTCCTCCCCCTATGACCCTCCTCCAGACTCCAGTTAGGTACTGTGCCCGGACGAGCGTACACAATAAGGGAGGAATTTTGAATCCCGGGTAAGACTCATACCAGCCACACCAATCACACTGTACAACCTGTGATCTGAACCCAGTTAACAGTATGATAACAGCGGAGCCTCTGAAAAGATGGCTCACAACAACAATAACCCGATTTAGTTAGCAATAACTATGTACAAGTATTGCAGATAATCCGCACTTGGGATGGGCGCCCAGCATCCACTACGGACTCCGAGAAATAGAATTATCGGTAAGTAAATTCTTATTTTCTCTATCGTCCTTGTGGATGCTGGGGTTCCTGAAAGGACCATGGGGATTATACCAAAGCTCCCAAACGGGCGGGAGAGTGCGGATGACTCTGCAGCACCGAATGAGAGAACTCCAGGTCCTCTTTTGCCAGGGTATCAAATTTGTAGAATTTTACAAACGTGTTCTCCCCCGACCACGTAGCTGCTCGGCAAAGTTGTAATGCCGAGACCCCTCGGGCAGCCGCCCAAGATGAGCCCACCTTCCTTGTGGAATGGGCCTTAACAGATTTAGACTGTGGCAGGCCTGCCACAGAATGTGCAAGTTGAATTGTGCTACCAATCCCACGAGCAATCGACTGCTTAGAAGCAGAAGCACCCAACATTGTTGGGTGCATACAGGATAAACAGCAAGTCAGATTTCCTGACTCCAGCCAACCTGGAAACTATATTTTCAGGGCCCTGATAACATCCAGCAACTTGGAGTCCTCCAAGTCCCTAGTAGCCGCAGGTACCACAATAAGCTGGTTCAGGTGAAACGCTGACACCACCTTAAGGAGAAACTGGGGACGAGTCCGCAGCTTTGCTCTGTCCGAATGGACAATCAGATATGGCTTTGTGAGATAAAGCCGCCAATTCTGACACTCGCCTGGCCGAGGCCAGGACCAACAGCATGGTCATTTTCCATGTGAGATATATCAAATCCACAGATTTGAGTTGTTTAAACCAATGTGATTTTTTTTAGGAATCCCAAAACTACGTTGAGATCGCCCAGTGCCACTGGAGACATCAAAGGGGCTGTATATGCAGTACTCCCTTAACAACTTCTGGACTTCAGGAACTGAAGCCAATTTCTTTCTGGAAGAAAATCAACAGGCCGAAATTTGAACCTTAATGGACCCAATTTGAGACCCATAGACACTCCTGTTTGCAGGAAATGTAGAAATTAACCTAGTTGAAATTCTTCCGTGGAGCCTTCCTGGACTCACACCCTGGCACATATTTTCACCTAAGTGGTGATAATGTTGTGCGGTCACCTCCTTCCTGGCTCTGACCAGGGTAGGGATGACCTCTTCCGGAATGCCTCTTTCCCTTAGGATCCGGCGTTCACCCGCCTTGGCGTCAACGCAGCTGCGGTAAGTCCCGGAACAGACACGGTTCTTGCCGAATCAAGACCCTTCTTAGTATCTCTTGAAGTTCCGGGAACCAAGTCCTTCTTGGCCAAACCGGAGCCACGAGTATAGTTCTTACTCCTCTCCTTCCTATCATTTTCAATACATTGGGTATGAAAAGCAGAGGATGGAACACATACACCGACTGGTACACCGACGGTGTTACCAGAGCGTCCCAGCTATTGCCTGAGTGTCTCTTGACCTGGCGCTTCAGGTGGGACGCCATCATAACCACCTTTGGTCTTTCCCAACGGTTTACAATCATGTGGAAACTTCCAGATTAAGTTTCCACTTTTCCGGGTGGAATTCATTTATGCTGAGGAAATCTTCCCAGTTGCCCACTCCCGGAATGAACACTGCTGACAGTGTTATCACATGATTTTCCGCCCAGCGAAGAATCCTTGCTGTCATTGCCCTCCTGCTTCTTGTGTCGCCCCGTCTGATAACGTGGGCGACCGCCATGATGATGTCCTACTGGATCAGCACCGGTTGACTTTGAAGCAGGAGTCTTCCTAGGCTCAGAGCATTGTAAATTGCCCTTAGCTCCAGTATATTCATGTGGAGAGAAGTCTCCAGACTTGACCACACTTCCTTGGAAATTTTTTCCCTGTGTGACTACTCCCCAGCCTCTCAGGCTGGTATCCGTGGTCCCCAGAACACAGTCCTGAATGCTGAGTGTGCTGCCCTCTAAAAGATGAGCACTCTGCAGCCCCCACAGAAGAGACACCCTTGTCCTTGGAGACAGGATTATCCGCTGATGCATCTGAAAATGCGATCCGGACCATTCGTCCAGCAAATCCCCTGAGATCTGCCGAATGGAATCGCTTCGTAAGAAGCCACCATTTTTCCCAGGACTCCTGTGCATTGATGCACTGATACTTGGCCTGGTTTTAGGAGGTTTCTGACTAGGTCGAATAACTCCTTGGCTTTTTCCTCCCGGAGGAACACCTTTTTCTGGACTATGCCCAGAATCATTCCTAGGAACAGCAGACGTATCGTCGGAAAACAGCTGCGATTCTTGGAATATTTAGAATCCAGTCGTGCTGTCGTAGAACTACTTTAGATAGTGCTCTTCCGACCTCCAACTGTTCTCTGGAACTTGCCCTTTTCAGGATATCGTCCAAGTAAGGGATAATTTAGATGCCTTTTTTCTTTGAAGAAACATCTTTTCGGCCATTACCTTGGTAAAAGGCCCGGGGTGCCGTGGATAATTCAAACGGCATCGTCTGAAACTGATATTGACAGTTCTGTACCACGAACCAGAGGTACCCTTGTTGAGAAGGGCAAATTTGGACATGGAGGTAATCCTTGATGTCCAGGGACACCATATAGTCCCCTTTTTTCCGGTTCGCTATCACTGCTCTGAGTGACTCCATCTCGATTTGAACCTTTTATGTAAGTGTTCAAAGATTTCAGTTTAGACTATGTCTCACCAAGCCGTCTGGCTTCAGTACCACAATATAGTGTGGAAAAATAATACCCTTTTCCTTGTTGTAGGAGGGGTACTTTGATTATCACCTGCTGGATATACAGCTTGTGAATTGTTTCCAATGCTGCCTCCCTGTCGGAGGGAGCCGTTGGTAAAGCAGACTTCAGAAACCTGCGAGGAGAAGATGTCTCGACTCTCCAATCTGTACCCCTGGGATAATACTTGTACTATCTAGGGGTCAACCTGCGAGTGATCCCACTGCGCGCTGAGACTCTTGAGACTACCCCCCCACCTTGAGTCCGCTTGCATGGCCCCAGTGTCATGCTGAGGACTTGGCAGACGCGGTGGAGGGCTTCTTTTCCTGGGAAGGGGCTGCCTGCTGCAGTCTACTTCCCTTACCTCTATGTCTGGGCAGATATGACTGGCCTTTTGCCTGCATGCCCTCATGGGAAAGGAAGGATTGAGGCTGAAAAGACGGTGTCTTTTTCAGCTGAGATGTAACTTGGGGTAAAAAGGTTGGATTTCCCAGCTGATGCCGTGGTCCCCAGGTCCGATGGACCGACCCCAACTAACTCCTTCCCTTTATACGGCAATACTTCCATGTGCCGTATGGGATCTGTATCACCTGACCACTGTCGTGTCCATGACATCTTCTGGGTGATATGGACAACGTACTTATCTTGATGCCAGAGAGCAAATATCCCTCTGTGCATCTCACGTACATATATATAGAATGCATCCTATTAAATGCTCTATATGAATAAAATATTATCAGTCAGGGAATCCGACCAAGCCAACCCAGCACTGCATCTCCAGGCTGATGGCGATCGCTGGTCGCAGTATAACCACCGTATGTGTGTATATACTTTTTAGGATATCTTTCCAGCTTCCTATCAGCTGGCTCCTTGAGGGCGGCCGTATCTGGAGACGGTAACGCCACTTGATAAGCGTGTGAGCGCCTTATCACCCTAAGGGGTGTTTCCCAACGCGCCCTAATTTCTGGCGGGAAAGGGTATAACGCCAATATTTGCTATCGGGGTAACCCCACGCATCATCACACACTTCATTTTATTTTATCTGATTCAGGAAAAACTACAGGTAGTTTTTTCACTCCCACATAATACCCTTTTTTGTGGTACTTGTAGTATCAGAAATATGCAACACCTCCTTCATTGCCCTTAACGTGTGGCCCTAATGAGAAATACGTTTGTTTATTCACCGTCGACACTGGATTCAGTGTCCGTGTCTGTGTCTGTGTCGACCGACTGAGGTAAATGGGCGTTTTTAACGCCCCTGACGGTGTTTCTGAGACGCCTGGACCGGTACTAATAGTTTGTCGGCCGTCTCACGTCGTCAACCGACCTTGCAGCGTGTTGACATTCTCACGTAATTCCCTAAATAAGCCATCCATTCCGGTGTCGACTCCCTAGAGAGTGACATCACCATTACAGGCAATTTCTCCGCCTCCTCACCAACATCGTCCTCATACATGTCGACACACACGTACCGACACACAGCACACACACCGGGAATGCTCTGACAGAGGACAGGACCCACACTAGCCCTTTGGGGAGACAGAGGGAGAGTTTGCCAGCACACACCAAAACGCTATAATTATATAGGGACAACCTTATATAAGTGTTTTCCCTTATAGCATCTTTATATATATCTCAATATCGCCAAAATCAGTGCCCCCCCTCTCTGTTTTAACCCTGTTTCTGTAGTGCAGTGCAGGGGAGAGCCTGGGAGCCTTCTCTCCAGGCTTTCTGTGAGAGAAAATGGCGCTGTGTGCTGAGGAGATAGGCCCCGCCCCTTTTTCGGCGGGCTCGTCTCCCGCTATTTAGTGAATCTTGGCAGGGGTTAAATATCTCCATATAGCCTCTGGGGGCTATATGTGAGGTATTTTTCGCCAAAAAAGGTTTTCATTTGCCTCCCAGGGCGCCCCCCTCCCAGCGCCCTGCACCCTCAGTGACTGCCGTGTGAAGTGTGCTGAGAGGAAAATGGCGCACAGCTGCAGTGCTGTGCGCTACCTTTAGAAGACTGCAGGAGTCTTCAGCCGCCGATTCTGGACCTCTTCTTACTTCAGCATCTGCAAGGGGGCCGGCGGCGCGGCTCCGGTGACCATCCAGGCTGTACCTGTGATCGTCCCTCTGGAGCTGATGTCCAGTAGCCAAGAAGCCAATCCATCCTGCACGCAGGTGAGTTCACTCCTTCTCCCCTAAGTCCCTCGTTGCAGTGATCCTGTTGCCAGCAGGACTCACTGTAAAATAAAAAACCTAAGCTAAACTTTCTCTAAGCAGCTCTTTAGGAGAGCCACCTAGATTGCACCCTTCTCGGCCGGGCACAAAAATCTAACTGGAGTCTGGAGGAGGGTCATAGGGGGAGGAGCCAGTGCACACCACCTGATCGGAAAGCTTTACTTTTTGTGCCCTGTCTCCTGCGGAGCCGCTATTCCCCATGGTCCTTTCAGGAACCCCAGCATCCACAAGGACGATAGAGAAATATGTATAGTATCTCCCCTTCTCTACATCTCCAACATAGATCAGGTTGCTATGGGTATATTCTATGCATTTTAGCTGGAGTTACGTACATATGATAAAAAATCTTTATATATCTTTCGATATGGGTAATTGATTTAGGGGACACTACTATCTTGAAGCTCTGTTTTATATTTGATTAAACATGAAAGAAATGGAAAACTAAAAAATGATTGCTGGAGTTTTTTGTTTTATTATACCCCTTTCACACCGCACTAATAACCCAGTATCGACACGGGTCGGCGTGCGGTGTGAAAGCGCCACGGTGAGATTCCCGGGTCGCCAGACCCGGTAATTCAACCCGGGAATACAGCAGTGTTATTCCCGGATTGTATACCGGGTCAGTGGCAGCGTAAACGGGTTCCCGGGTCAAAGCGACCCGTGACCCATTCACTAGATAGGAAGAGGCAGCGAGGAGATGAGCTTGTCTCCCAGCGCCGCCTCCCCCCCCCCCCCTGCTGTCGGCTCCGCCCCCCGCCGCTATGACAACCCGCTCGGCCTATTGCAGGGTCAGTGAAGCCTGCTGTAGCATCCAATGCCGGATCCCACCCAGGAAGGACCAGTTTTCAATTCCCGGGTGGGATCCGGCATTTGCGGTGTGAAAGGGGTACAAGTCTGACTAGAAGGGCTTCTCGGGGCAAGGATAATTTCAACCTTCCTGCTTAATATAGCTCACCGAAGTGGGCGAGTATCATACACTATAGATTCAGATTGTTCAATATATAGAATTCTCTCTTTCAAACACAGTACACGGTGTCTTAAAGTATTGGGGGTCATTCTGACCTGTTCGCTCAGTGCCGTTTATCGCAGCAGAGCGAACGGGTCTCTACTGAGCATGCATCGTAGTGCTCCGGCGCATGCCAGACGGCCAAAGGCCGTAGCAGGGCTGCGATCGCCTCTGCCTGATTAACAGGCAGAGGCAGTCGCTGGGCGGGAGGGGGCGAAACAGCGGCGTTTGGCCGCCGTTACGTAGGCGCGGTCCGGCCAACGCAGGCGTGGCCGGACCGAATGGGGGGCGGGCCGCAGCGGCTGCGTGACGGCACACGCAGCTGCTGCAGCCCGGGTAGCGAGGAGTAGCTCCCGGCCAGCACGCTAAAGCTGCGCTGGCCGGGAGCTGCTCTTGAAGTGCAAAGGCACCGCCGCTGTGCGATGCCTTTGCACTTCTGCGGGAAGGGGGGGCCGCACTGACATGTGGGGCGGACTAGCCCTGTGCTGGGCGTCCCCCCACATGTCAGTATTATTGATCGTAGCTGTGCTAAATTTAGCACAGCTACGATCAACTCGGAATGACCCCCATTGGTACCATTATAGTGATTTCTATAGTGGAGAGGTGCACTTCTATTTGTTCCGTATACATTGTGAAAACAATATGGTTAGAAAAACGCAAAGCAAAATGTGCTACCGTGCCCAGGATAAGTCAGTAACCAGAGTACGTGGTGGTTAGAGAGCTGTCTTTCCTAGAAAGGAATCCAAGATTTAAAAAAATTGTAGTACAAAAGTAATTTGTTAGCTTTCGGTGTTGCATCTATTGGTTGGGAGAGTAATATCTGGCACGCATGGTGATGGATAGGCTATGTTACTATATACAGGTTGAATATCCCTTATCCAAAATGCTTGGGACCAAAAGTATTTTGGATATGGGATTTTTCCATATTTTGGAATAATTGCATACCATAATGAGATATTATGGTGATAGGACCCAAGTCTAAGCATAGAATGCATTTATGTTTCATATACACCTTATACACACAGCCTGAAGGTCATTTAATACAATATTTTTTATAACTTTGTGTATTAAACAAAGTTTGTGTACATTGAGCAAATCAGAAAAACAAAGGTTTCACTATCTCAGTCTCACTCAAAAAATTCCGCATTTCGGAATATTTGGATATAGGATACTCAACCTGTATTATGTGTATAGTAATGTATGCAACCGATAGCTGGCTATTCTTAATTGTACAGTGGAAAGTGATCAATAAGATGTTGCATTGGGTTTATTGGGTGTAGAAATTATACAGATGTTAAAAATGGTGACATTGTTGAAATGTTGATATTGTCTTTTTATTATAATTCTAACTCTAAGGGTAACCCTTGCCAAATAGAAATGTTGACATTGTGACATCATAAATGTTGACATTGTGACATCATAAATGTTGACATTGTGACAGCATACTGTGCCCATGGTGAAAAGGTGTGATGCAGCATGATTTGTGAGTGTCGTGTTACACCACCTTGAAGCTTTATAACCTTATAATAGCCAATTATGCATACAGGTGAGTGTGGTGGCTTAGGACGGTAGGGGGAGGTGAGGGAGGGGTGTGTGCATAATGGAACCAATCGGTGACTGCAGCTGTTTTCTTATGCAAGTCTTATATATTCCCAGATATCAAGTTTCTTTTACAGGAGAGACTGATTTACTTCCTTTGTCATCTTTAAATCCCTGCCTAATGTACTTCTTTACAATGGATATTTGAAGAGCTCTTGACTACAATCAAGCTGAAGGTTACTGATGAGATGGCTTCTGTCATTAACACCAGAAGAGACATAAACCAGAGGTCCGCTTCTGCTTTTGCATCAAGGTGACAATCGCAATGATCGTATATTCCCTGTTGGAGAAAGGACTTCACCACGACAGGTTCTGGTAAAAAAAAATCCAGGAACAGATTAGACTTGTTCAAACTCGTCAACAAGCCTAACTGGCCCGAAGAGAGGGGGGGACGACAAAGATGAGTGAGAGATAGAGGGAGGGGGAAAAGAAGCACAGAGATGAGAGACAGGGGGGGAAGGGGATGACAGGGGACGGAACGGACCTGTCAGTGCTTCAAGGTGGTGAGCCCTCCTACCTTCCCCCAGCCCCCCCCCCCCCCCCCAGAAGGGAAAGAAAGAGGAAGGTGGATGTGGTGAAAGATGAGTGGGGGAGAGGTACAAGGAGAACTGGAAAGAAGAGAGAAACAGACAAGGGGGAGGAGGGAAAAAGAGGGTCAGACATGAGAGAGATAGTCCATCTCATGTACATTAGCCCAGATCGGTGACTCAGTGTATAACGCTGGGCGGAGTCAGAGTCACAGATCTGGGCTAATATATCCGTAAGTGCTCCCGGGCCTGAGCACCCACGGGCAACGAGGAGCACCCACAGAACCAGCCACCCAGTAACGCTAGCCGCCACAGCCCCCGCAGTAGACAGAGACATGCTGGGGGCTGCGGAAGCGCTTCCGTACATTTCTGCGTTAAAAGACCCACCAAAAATGGCTGCCGCCAAGGAGGAGACAGACGCTAGAGGTCACATCTAGCGCCTGTCTCCACGGCAGCGGCCATTGTAAGATTTTTGTTTTTACACTGCAATGTACGGAAGCGCTTCCACAGCCCCCAACGCATTTCAATCCACTGCAGGGCCTGTGGAGGCTAGCAGTATAATTCATTATGGCCGCACTCACCCTCCCATACTTTACTGGGCCTGCACCCAGGAGACTCCTGGCAACGCGCATGAAACCCCTGGCAACAGGTGGTAAACCATTGGCAATGCGCATGAAACCTCTGGCAACGCGCATGAAACCACTGGCAACGGACATTAAACCCCCGCCAACGTGCTGGAGACCCCTGGCAATGAGCATGAGATCCCTGGTAACAAGCAGGTAAATTAAAAGTAATTAGAAGCCTTACTGTGTGGCATCATTTGTAAGGGGCATTATTGTGTGTGGGGCATAAAATAGTGTCAGGACCCCCTACACCACCCCACCCGCAGCACCTACGGAACCCCTCCCCCATTCGCAACAGCCCCGCACCTGCCCCTCCCCCACCCGCAGCCCATCCGGACCCTCACCATCGTAAGGGGCTACGCTCCCTTCACCATCGGAAACCCTTTCATTGTGCAATATTTAACCACTAACAAAACTATGAATGCAGGTAATACTCTATATAATACAAATAGAAAGGCGTGCAAGGGCTAATGGGGCGTAGCCCCTTGCGACGGTGTGAAGAGCGCCCGTAGGGTACGATGAGTCATCTAGTATACCGTACTTGTCAAAAGTCTGAGTACACCAGTATAGTTTAAGGAATTTTCAATTTAACTGCACAGTAATGAAATAAAACTTGTTTTATTGGCTTTGTTTACAATATAAACAACTGTCTGAACAATAAGGAAACAAAAATATTTTTTTTTTACTTTTAGGCAAGTTTATTTAGGTAGTCTGCTTTCATCGAAGTGACGACCCTTAGCTTTGATAAGCGCTTTGCATATCCTTGGCATCCTATTTACTAATTTTTCCAGCTTTTGGCGATCCATTCAACTCTATCAGCTTTGAAGAGCCTCACAGAGGCCCACAGTGTTGGTAGGCATCTGTTTTCGGACTTCACTGTCTAGTTCTTTCCACAAAAACTCCATGGGTGAAACATCTGGTGATTGAGGTGGCCGTTCCATTTTTGTTATGACTTGAGCATCTTCTTTCTTTTGCAAATAATTAGTACACAACTTGGACGTATGTTTTGGATCGTTATCTTGTTGGAAAACGAAGTTCTAACCCACTAGTCGCCTTCCGGAGGGAATCGCATGACCCACTAATATGTTGTGGTACACCTTTTGATCCATTATTCCGTAGATTCTGACTAAGGCACCAACTTGGTAGCCCGCAAAACATCCCCAAACCATCACATTGCCCTCCATGCTTAACAGTCTGGGAGAAAGCGCTCACCTGGACAACGACGCACAAAAGCCTGGCGATGTGAGCCAAAAAGTTAAAAATTTCGATTCATCGGTCCAAAGCACGCTCTTCCACTGTTCCTCAGTCCAATCCTTATGCTTCTTAGCCCATGCGTACCTTTTTGCTACGTTTGTAGCACGTAAAAGTGGTTTTCTTACAGCAACCCTACCACCAAGGCCATATTCCTGCAAGCACCTGGCCACTGTCCTATCGGACACAGGCTGGGAACGAATTTTCCGCAACTCAGTTCCTATTTCCGGAGCGGTCAAACGTCTGTTACGCTTGCTAGTAGTCACAATGAAGTTGTCCTCATGAACAGTTGTTGTTTTTGGATGACCAGTTCGTTTTCTTGTAACATTTTGACCCGTTTTTGACTTTCGCTCAATAGCCCGACGCACGGCCCCAACGGATACCTTCAACCGTTTGTGGATTTGCCGCAGAGATTAACTTTCTTCCCTCAAAACAATGATATATTTTGTTATTTTTTTTATCATACTCCATTCACACACAAGTAGCAGAATGTACGATAAACAAGCTTCTTTTTGATTTCAGGTGGTGTGCTCAGACTTTTGACAAGTACTGTAAATATAAACTCCTCTGGGGCATGGATAAGTCCATGCCCCAGAGGAGTTTATATTTCCTAACACATGTTCACACACAGACCACCCCACCCCCACGTTGATCTAGAGTAATTGTTGTCATAAGCCAATTAATTTACTGGTAAGCAGAGCTGGCCCTAACCAATATGATGCCCTAAGCAAGATTTTGGCTGGTGCCCCCTAGCACCGCTGCTAGTACCGCCTCTGACCCTGCACCCCTTACCCAGCACCATCACCCCTCACCCATAGCAGTCCTCATTTTGGTGCTCCTACCACCTATATTTTAAATAGGAACAGTGCGCACATTCGGCGCGCACCTCAAAAAAAGGGTGTGCTTTTGCTGGGAAGGGGTATGGCCACACAATTGTACCCCCAATTAAAATTACGCCACACAGTAGTTCAACTTTATTCACATTACAACACACTGAATCGCTCCTTATTCACATTACACCACACCAGTTTGCTTTATATTCACATTAGACCACACTGTAGTGCCCTTTCTATATGTTACTCCACACAGTAGAGCACAAAAAATGCCACACAATAATGCCTTTATACACATAATACCACACAGTAATGCCCGTTACACATATGGCAAACATTATTAATGTCCTTATAAACATAATGCACCTTACACATGCCACACATTAATGCCCTTATACACATGACACACATAATGCCACTTACACATATGCTGCACATTATTAATGCCCTTATACACGACACACAATGCCACTTACACATATGCTGCACATTATGAATGCCCTTATACACGACACACATAGTGCCACTTACACATATGCTGCACATTATTAGTGCCCTTATACACATGACACACATAGTGCCCCTTACACAAAATGCTGCACATTATTAGTGCCCTTATACACATGACACACATAGTGCCCCTTACACAAAATGCTGCACATTATTAAGGCATTTATACACGACACACATAATGCCACTTACACATATGTCAAACACTACTGCACAACCAACCCACCTGCACACAGCACTCACACGGTCGCTAACATTGTAACCTCTGCTTGGATACAGATGTGTCCTCATACATCTTGCCTCAATGTGCCATGCAGCAGGAGATGCCTGGTGTGAGTCAGCTCGCAGGTCCTGGCCAGCTCTGCTAATCTTGGGCGCCTTTTTGGCAAAAACGCGTCTTATTTGCATTACTATATGACTAGAATGCATAAACATCTTCTGCTGATTAAAATGATATGCGGCATGCCTATATTCTGTTTGTGACTGTGACTGTATCTGCATACGAAATGCTACATTACAGTGATTTCCAGGAATACACTGTAACATAGCACTTCTATGCAGATACAGCTGAAATCACACACAGAATATAGGCATGCTGATTATCATTTTAATCAGCATAAGCTGCTTGTGCCCCTAGGCATTCGCCTAGTTTGCCTATGCCTAGGGCCGGCTCTCCGCTGGTAAGTTTTTGGATAGTGGGTGGAAGTGGCATTGCTCAGAGAGAATATACAAACTCCACACATACATAGCCCTGGTTGGATTCAGACCAGTGGCACAGTGCTGTGATGCAACAATGGCAAACACTGCTCAACCGCATCGCTCCTGATTATCCTGGTTCCCAAACTAGAGATGACATTTAGGAAGGCGCTAAACCTGAAAGCGATCATGAGGGCCCTGGTCCTGGCCTGAGCGACTGGTCTAAAGACATACATGGCTGGCTGATGCCTTATCCACAGCTGGCGATGGAGCATAGATGCCCCCTGCACCCTCTATTGGATACCCCACCTCCTTTGGCCAAATAAAACATTAGTTATTAGCAATGAGATGCAAATCTTCAGACCCAATCCAAAGTGCCTGCTCACGTGCTTTATGGGACAGGAGGGAAACACCTTTTTGTTGCTGTGATTAGGATCATTACTAACCATTAGGAAATGTTACATTTTGGGGCTTTGAGGGCCTTTAAATTCATGTGAATGCAAAAAGGTGCCCAGCAGGATATATGGGTAGCAGTTGATTTACCGACGGTCATAATCCCGACAGCTATTGACAGACAGTCAAAATACCGACGTTCGTTATGCTGACATGTTCAAAATGCAGACATAGTCAGAATACAGACAATTGAAATGCCGACATGCGTTTTGAAAGGAATTTTTGGCCAAAAACAGACTTGTTCATACTTTACCATCCCAGTGGACCTGGAAAGGGAATATAATAGTGTGTCGAGCACGGCGAGCCATGCGAGGGGATGCGGAACACTTAGACCGTGTCTATGTCGACCTATGTTGACATTGACCAACCCCCCCCCCCAGAATTCATGTCGGCATTTTGACATGTCGGCATTTCAAATGTTTGTATTCTGACCATGTCGGCATTTTGAGCATGTCGGCATAATGAATGTCAATATTTTGACAGCGTCTGTATTTTGACTGTAGGTCAATGGCTGTCGGGAGTATGACCGTCGGTAAATCATACTGAACCCGGATATGCAGCTAGAGTACCGAAATGATAAGCACCCAAACACTAATAGCCAGCCCCAGATCCTTATGCACCCCTGGTAACCGCCTACGGAGACTCGCCGACGTGTGTGTAATAACAGAAGATAAGAACAATGCAGCCGGCTCTATAACGCTGCGACGTATGGTAAAGCTCCGTGTACAGACTGAATAGGTCATACCCTGATATTTTGCTCAATAAAGAAAAGCACAAATCCCATAAATATGAAACATTCTAAATGATGTTTTCCTAGGCAGCCAATAGGAGACTTATTGCTCTCACAGTCCACATATGCTATTTACTTTTTGTCTGATATTTGGACAGCCGTGTCTTAAAGTAAATCAATACACTTTTATTAGTTGCAGGTCACCAGCCACTGCTCACAAGTACCAGGTATTCTTTTATTGGAAAAACAGAAGAATATAAAATCGCTGCACCCACCTGGAGCGTTCCGGGGTCTTGTATAATACAAATCAGAGTCATCTCTTTAATGCACCTAAGACATTACAGTAATGGTACAGCAGCTGCTGAGATGTATTTTTGTATTCATTGATGGAGAAATAGATATAAACCATTCTAACCACTTCAAACAACACACGCAAAAAAAAATAAAAAATGTTGGTAATAAAAATCCACTACACTAAAAATATAACAATATAGCCCCTAGTACCAGGTCCTCATAGGGGGGGGGTACCCGGATGACAGATAGATAGTGTCTAGTTACATAGTCAATAGATCGACACCATATGTTAGACAGACATTCGGTCGACAGGGTCAAAATGTCGACATGGTCAAAAGGGCGACATGAAAAATGTAGACAGTCAGTACAAAAGGTCAACAGAGTCAAAAAGGTCGACATGAAAATGGTCGACAAAAAGGTAGACAGGTTCTTTTTATTATTTTACATGTTTTGGGACTATTTCATACCGTCTCTATCCATGTCGGCACAAAGTCGGTTATAAACCTTATGGAGAGCGCAGCGAGCCACCGAGCCCGAAGCGCGGCGAGCAAGGTGAGCCCCGCGAGGGATTGCCATTCTACAATTGGGGGTCCCAGATGACAAAACTATACACACACAAACCGCAAAAAATGAAAAAATAAAATAAAAATATTGTCTACCTTTGTTGTGTGTCGACCATTTTCATGTCGACCTTTTGACCCTGTCGACCTTTTGCACTGTCTACCTTTGTCATGTTGAACTTTTGACTCTTGTCGACCTAATGTCTGTCTATTTACTGTCTAACTTGACACTGTCTAACATCCCACACTCGGGGAGAAGATTGCATTATTTGCTATTGCATGTAATTATTAGCCGCAGCACACATATAGCCCCTATAACCAGCCAGGCCTAGGAATGCACCATGCAATGTCATGCAGTCGGCGTGCAGGAGGTCTGATGTGCATAAGGTAAACTCACTCCCCCCCCCCCCCCCCCCCCCCGCATCTTAACAAGGTTTCATTCTAATAACAGGATTTTGGTACTTACCGATAAATCCCTTTCTCCGATTCCACAGGGGCCACTGGAGCGTAGTTACAATGGGGATATAGTAGGCAGTAATTGGGAGCTGGCACTTTAAAATTCTCAACCTGTGGCTAGCTCCTCCCCTACTATCTCCCCTCCAAGCCAGTCTACGTAAAACTGTGCCCGATGAGAGATGGAATAAACAAACCTTAAGGTAGAGGAGGTTAATGACGCCCTGTAAACCAGGATAACCCAAACTAAACCTGGAACAGAACCTGACAAAAAACCAGGCTAGCCTGAACTCAACAAGCAGTCATATGGTGATCTGCAAACCGTTAAGCAAAAAACAAGGAGGAACAGCGCTGGGCGGGCGTCCAGTGGCCCCTGTGGAATCGGAGAAAGGGATTTATCGGTAAGTACCAAAATCCTGTTTTCTCCTTCATCCACTAGGGGCCACTGGAGCGTAGTTACAATGGGGACGTCCCAGAGCTCCCAAAAACGGGCGGGAGAGCGCTGCGAGTCCTGTAAAAACTGCTCGGCCAAATTGTGATGCAGAGGCCGCAAAAGTGTCAAACTTGTAGAATTTGACAATAGGAATGTCAGTCCGACCAAGTAGCCGCCCGACAAACTATTTATGGAGACCCCACGGGCAGCCGCCCACAAAGGTCTTACCACGCGCGTTAAGTGCGCTGAAATGGAATACGGAGGCTCCCTAGCAACCTCCAAGAAGACTGTCTGATGGTTAGATGTATCCAACGGCCCAGCGTATGTTGGGACCCCGGCTATTTAGCACGGGAGCATTGTACAGCACCAAGAAGAAAACACTTTGTCGAATAGCCGAAGACCTCTGTAGGGAGAGTCGGCGAGCCATGACAACATTCAAAGAGGACCAAAAAACACTAGTGTCAGATTTGTCGGAAAAATGGACATCCCCTCAGGAAGAAACGACCGCTGAGACCGAAACTCAGCCGGGGGAGATGCCATAGAGCACTCCCTGAAAAAGAGGCCGAACCTACGGCCGCTAGGCTAATCTCTTTTGGAAGAAAACCGAAAAAAACAGAGACCTAAAATTCAGGTCAGTGTGGTATGAAGCGCAGCGGAGCAAAACCTCCCAGAGAAACCAAAGATGACGGCTGAATGGTAACTGAAAGAAGGGGAAAACCCCTTTTATGCTTATTATGTCCGATACAGTTTTCCAAAAGTGGCAAAAGCGAGAAGAGGTAACAGACTTCTGAAATCGGGGCCCGGTAGGCCTAACCAACCTAGGGAACTACTCCCTTCTGAGGTCTCGTGAACAGTCACACGGTTACACGGAACCAGTGTAAGATTGAACAAGGAAAAGTTGTTGAAGTGGACAGTCCAGTCGAGGTAGTAGCATAGGCTCCTCTACTGACAACAGGTGTATCTGTATCTTCAAGACATCTGTGGCCCAACCAGAGCCACCGAGAGGACTAGCACGCATAATCCCCTCCTGTGTTACCGAACCGGAGGTAGAAATTAAAAAGGGAGGCCGGATAGAATAACCAGAAAACTCCCCGGAGCCCTGAGGGCCTCCTCGGCTACTGCCCGAGCTCACGCCCGAGAGTAGTAAAGGGTTAAAAAGTCAGTCAGAACGCCCTGAGGTCGATCCGAAATCTCCGCCCACAGCGGACCAGCTGACAAAACTCCGGGGAATGTTTTCTCCCCCGGGAGTCTGACCTGGTGGCTTGACCCGGAAAGAAGATTGTTGTCCCCCGCTCAGAGAGGGATGTTGTCCCCCGTTCAGAGAGGAATGTTGTCCCCCGCTCAGAGAGGAATGGAGGCGACCACTCCTTGCGTCGCAACTTGACTGAAGGAATAGAGTACCTGGTGCCGAGGAAGGAAAAATCCTCTGACGGACCAAGTTGAGAAACGTCTATGAGGAGCATAAATTGGATCTGTGTTGAACCATAAGCTCCTGGATCCTCCGGATATTCAGAAGCCACCTAATGTACAGAGTGGGAAAGCAGCAGTAGATTGTCCATTTAGGGAACCAACGTCACCTTCTGCCCTTGAAAGAGTTATTCTGTGATCTTCCTGAACTCTGTGGGAGCGGAAGAGATACCGAGAGGAAAGGACTGACAGTGAAAATGAGAATCCTGTAATGTGAATCTGAGAAAAGCCCGTCCAACTGAAATCAGTAAACAGGCATCTCTGAAGACAAGGGACACGTAAAAACTCCCTTTCTTGTTCAAAAAAAAAAATTAGCAATCACAGACTGAAAGGATTGTAAGGCCAGAATAGGTCTGGCCGAGCCAACTGGCTTCGGAACGTGAGAAGAAAACAAAGGCCTGAGAACTGTCCCGATTCAAATGATATGTGAAAAACAGGGATCAACACTCTTTGCGGTTAGAAGCATATGGAGCGCCGCCTGCAGTATGACTCTTGTCATCGTAAATCGGCCGCCCCCTGCCGAGGGACTCCTGAGATGGTTGTTCCGAAATCTAGTTTGCCCCAGCCTTCTCAGTTCTTCCCATAGGACCACCGACCTGCGCCTACCCTGGGACCCTCCAGGTGGTAGGAAAGTCTGACCTGTAGTGGGTTTATAAGGATGATGCTGAACCTCTGCTTCAGCTCTTTTTTTTTTTTTTTTTTTTTTTTTTTGAGATCCCCTGGCGACTGAAATATCGCCCGTGTGGAGTCGAAAGTTTCCGAAGGGTCACGGAAAAATCTAAAGGAAAGACCGGTAACGGTCTGTCTTGGAGCTGGGGCAGTATTAGGAGAAAGCAAAGTGGACTTACCTCCAATGGTTCAAGAAATCCTGCAGAAAGTTCCTTCCCCTGAACCATCTGCCCCGTAGGATTACATGTTCACCTGTCACAGTCGCAGCCCCAGAGGTCGACGGTTTAAGACAGCCCAAGCGAAAATGCAGGGTCCGAGTCTGCAGACGTGGTGACCTTCAAAGATCATAGAGCAGAATCGTGATTCGGACCTGTACCAAAGTATCAATTGATCCTGATGTGAAACATCCTGTAACCTAGAGGACAATTGTTCCACAACCTACCTGTTCCGGACAAGGTAGAAACATGCTGCCGTATATGTCTTCGATGGGTCCCTGAACAAGGTTGCTCAGGAAAACGGCAGCTTGTTGGACCGGCGGTACATCGAGGGGTATATCCTAGAAAGGTTCTGATACCATCTCCTGACGACTGTGGGAAGAGGGTAGGGAAAACAAACATTGTTTGATACCTGATTTTGTGTGTTCGGGTGTCTGACGGCCGCCTACCGGAGCCTGCCCAGCTCATCCGAGACTGGGCCAGTCGCTGTCATTTCGTCATTGGCGTCGAACCCTGATGGACTTGACGTGTCCGCCTCCTTTACCTGCAGTACCAGACGAACTGCTGTATAATGCACCTGGATATTCTGAGACACTGGTTCAGACTCCACAGAAAACAGACATCATTAGTATTGTAACCTGGAAGGTTAGCAAGGTTCCTTTAGAAACCTGGAGAGGTGAAATGACGTACAAGATCTCTGGTTAATAGTGACATTACCTGTATAATCTGAGCTGTTCAACAGGAGTGTCCTGCAGGCGCGTGGAGGGCTCTGCAGATGGCTCCACCGCATACTTCACACCTAAGAGGGAATTCTTTAACTATCCCAGGTGAGAGGAGAAAAGGTGGGTTAAAGAAACACAGCCATATGTAAAGTCTGCACTATAATATATAGTGACCGACATCAAATAAACTTTCTGGAGCAGCGGAGACCTGAACCAGTAGCGCTGCGCTGTGGGACAGGAGTCTTAGCCCTAGGCTATAGGGGCTCCCCTTAAAGTTTCTTTATTTTCAAACCCTGGTCCCCCTGTACAGATACCCGCTACTAGCGTACTGAGCCGCAGCGCTATTTGTCTGATGCCTTACCCGCATTCCCCAAATTACAAATAGCATTAGTAACTAGCCAAGGAATAATAAAGGGAAGACCACACTGTATGTAGTGTACCGCTAAATTTAGGTGCACCAGATGTTTCTCGGAGGTTCCGCTGGCTTTTCAAAATGGTGACCAGACTGTGAGAAAAGATGGGGGAAATTGTTATGTGGCAAGGAGGTATTTTGTTATTAGAAAACATTGCGGAAGTGGTTTGTTTTATCTTAAAGATGTATGTGGACACCTCTGTACAAACTACACAAAAGTAGGGCACTGGTAGGAACCAGACCCACGCCCTCCATGCCGCAAGGCAGCAACGCCAACCACCACACCATCCGCACTGCCCTATATACGGCATTGTATGCATATATCTATATACATACCTCCACACATCTATATATATATATATTCATACATACACATCTATATATATATATATATATATATACACACCCACAGTGAATCCAACCCTGTATGTGAACCCATTAGGGTAGATAAATACTGTAGTATATGTATGGTAAATAAATTGTGCACATTTTTGAATCATTATGAGATGAGCCCCAGCTCCTGTAATAGAGCAGGCTCCTGTATGAAATGCCTGTCAGAGGACTCTCCTGCAGGGAGGAATGTCAGCAACTCCCTGCACAGAAAATTTAAAAACCCCCCCTGAGACAGGATTTGTGTCTAGAGGCAGTGAACGCTGCGATCCGCCGCCGGGAGCCCGCTGAGCAAAGCGGGAATAGCCTTCACCCCCACATCCTACCTTTATCCTCCCTGAACAGCCCGGAGAGGGAAGGGAGCTTGCAGCGGCCGGGGAGCGGTGTGACAGTGCAGCGGCGTGTCCTGTAGCGGCCGGGGGACGGAGTGCGCTTAGCCCGCCGAACAGAGCGGGAGTTAGCTCCGCCCCCTCCGCTTCGGCGCCAAATTTAAACCTGCTCTACCATAAGCGGGAAGCGCCCTGTATCTCCCCGGCCGCTTGTAAGCTGTGGCCGGGGAGCGTTTCATGCACCGAGTCCCATGTGACCTTGTGTGCCAGAGTCTGGAGCCTAGCTGTGTGAGCAATAATGACTCACTTTTGCAAATAATAATGTGCTAAGTATGCTCCTTAGACTCTGGCATACAGCTTCTATTCTCACTGTGTATCCCCCGGCTGCCTTCTGCAGCCGGGTAGTGAAGAGCGCTGAGCCCGCTTACAGAGCGGGCTGAAGCTCCGCCCCCCATATAATGGCGCCAAGTTCAAATTATTAAGCGCCTTTGATGCACTCCAGCCTTCTATGACTGGAGTATAGGGGACCATACCTATGTTGAAAACTGAAACTGTTTAATTCTGGTCAGGATTATATGGAACGCTTCAAGAATTTGCATGTCATCCTTGCACAGGGCTCATGCTGCGCAGGGGCTTTGCTAAACTTCTCTATATCGTTCCAATTTAGTGCTGCCGAAGCAAGCACTTCAAACACATGATAAAACATACATCAGTGACAAGGGGGGATGTTTGTACTCACCACACTTTAGGCGTACTCCAACTCGACCCCGAGGCTCCGACACACGCCGCACGCAGCGGTGTCCGGTCCCTTTTGTACTCATCTTCTGATGGAGTGGCCCCGACACGAGCCGCACGCAGCGGTGTCCGGCCATTTTTGATACTCACCGCTGCCATGCTGCCGGAATCTTCTGCTGGATGGAGTGGCCGCGACACGCGCCGCACGCAGCGGTGTCCGCCGACTCAGGAGAGCTCAGTGTCTCCCTCAGCCGGGGCCCATCCCTAGCCGCACGCAGCTGCGATGGGACCCCGCCGGCAGCTCCCACGGTGCAGACTGGCAGTGGCAGAGCTGCCAGTCTGTGAGTGTAAGAAAGAAAAATAAAATAATAAAGAAAAAAGAAAAATTTCTTCAGCTAAACCCAAGTGAACCAGCTCACATCGGGCACATACTAAGACTGGCTTGGAGGGGAGATAGTAGGGGAGGAGCTAGCCACAGGTTGAGAATTTTAAAGTGCCAGCTCCCAATTACTGCCTACTATATCCCCATTGTAACTACGCTCCAGTGGCCCCTAGTGGATGAAGGAGAAAAACTGTTAGGATTATTACTGCAGCTGCTCTTTGCATAAAGCAATTTGCATGCTGGGCTGAGTGGTACATTAATATCTGCTGTAGCATGAAATAGAACTGTATTTTAGGTTTATTTGATTTGAAGCTTGTACAGATGCGTCCTCATACAGCTAGCCTCAATACACAATGCAGAGCAGCGTCTTTGTCGCTTGAATTTGCGTTTTCGTTGCTTCGCTAGGCTGCACTGATTAATTTGTTATTCGACACTTTTATATTTGTGTGCGACAAATACCTTTTCCACTACTGTAGCACGGTTCGCAGGGCGACCCGTGCTACAGCCCCCTAAAGACAGCGCACACCAATCCGGCAATTGCCAGTTTGGTGACGCGGCGGGGGCGGCGCTGGGAGACCACATGATCTCCCAGGGCCGACCTCCCATACACTGTGAACGGGAGCTGTGTCGCCTCGACACGGCTCCCGTTCACACTAGACAGCTAGCCCGGTTGAACACGTGTTCAACCCGGCTAGCTACCACGGTAGGATTCCCGGATCACTTGATCCGGGAATTTGCCGGGGGACCCTTTTCCACTAGGGAAAAACACGGGTAAATGCGCGCCCCAGCGCATTTACCCGTGTTTCTAAGAGCTAGTGGAAAAGGGGTACGAGTCTGAATCTGTATACGCAGAACAAGGGAACTGCATTGTAGCACTTCTTATGCAGATTCAGAGGTAGACGCGGTACACAAAGCATTTTTGGACGCAGCTCCTGTGTGTGAATATGCTAATGCTGCAGGAGGAGTCTTGTGCATATAGACGCGTCCTACAACTTCTGGGATCCACCTCTATGGTCCGCCGCTGTGTCCGAGGCCCCAGTATCGGAACATCTGCGAAAACAGCGGCCATCTGAGTAACCTTTGGGTTACGAAGTATGGCTGGTGTTTTCACTCAGCCGGGGCCTGGAAAACTGTATCTGGAGATGCAGACCCTGGCCTCGCCACTCCAGAAACAGGGGGATACCCCACTGCCAACCCGGTTTTCAGGATCGCAGCCCAGCGCCAGCCTCTCCTGACCCCCAACCTGATTACTGACAGGTTGAAGCTTAGCGGGGCGGCCCGCAGTCGCACAGATACACCAGTGTCACATATGAAATCAGCGCAGTTTCGTCACATCGTATTAAAAACAAGATGCAAATTTAAACGCCTGCCCAGTTGTAATGCCTGGACCGACATATTGAGCGGCCGATCGGCAAGTGTGCATAGCTTCCATAATGGGCTGCTCGGATGCAGTGACGGCTGGTCGGCCGCTTTACCTTTCTAGTGTGTACCCAGCCTGGGTGTGGATCATTAAATCTACAAGCAAAAGGTCTACAGTCATTACATCGACACGCATATGGTCGACAGGGTCAAAATGTAGACCTTAGTAAAGGTAGACAGGGTCAAAGGGTCGACACATGAAAAGGTCGACATGACAAAAGGTTGAAACAAAAAGGTCGACAACATTTTTTACTTTTTTGGGTGTCATTTTCGCCATCAAAGCACGTGGAACCCCAATTAGTGTACTGCTTTGCTCGCCATAATGCGGGCTAGGTGCCTCGCTCTGCTACCGCTGCGCTCGGCACGGGTTACTATTCCCAATCGTAGTCCACGTGGATGGTAAAGTATGAAAAAGTTGATTTAAATGTTAAAACACACAAAAGTTGTGTCGACCACATGAACCTGTTGACCACAAACACGGACAACCTTTTACATGTCGACCGTTAGTGGTCAACCTTTTCATTGTCGACCTGTAGTCCGGATACCACTTATCCTAAACCTGTGACTTTCCATCATGTACATTACTCTTGTTATCGGATGCCTTACACTTGGCATCAGCTATGTAAAGTTGTCCCTTTACAACATATAGGAGCACGCTGTGGGGGAGAGGTGTCACACCTTCTAAAGAGGAGAAGAAAAGATGTTGCCCACAGCAACCAATCAGCTTCTGCCTATCCTTTTATAGAAAGTACTAGATAAATGATAGCGACAATCTGATTGGTGTGCTATGGACAAAAAACCCTACTTGTCTTCTCTGGAAGGTTTGATGCATCTCCTCCTTCGTCTCATGTGACGCCGCCATTAATGTATCCCACTAATGCCCACTGCTGCAACCAGTCACTGCTGTACCCCCACAGACAGAAACAGTAAGAGCCTCCTGGGGTTAGAATGGTCACCAGACAGATGATGCATCGTATTCCCAGCCATAGTTCACAGGGAGAAGCTTATAAGAGGAACATGTCCTACTGCAAGTGGTCTGGATCTCGCAGCAGTCAATGGACGTTATATTACTAGATGGGATTCGCACAACTCACTTGGACAACTGTAAAGCACTGGAGACACTTATCTGGAGTCAGCCAATAAGAAGCATTTGTATAAGCGGTAATATCCCCTCTAATGTGCAGCGGCTGGTGGGATGAGGGGGGGGTTATGGGATGACAATTTGTTGTTCCTGCAGTGTCTGTCTTTACAATCCTCCGCCATGCTGTCTTTCCATGATTAAGTAGCCAAGGGCACACAAAAAAAACAAAACTTCTCAGAAATTAAAGCACAGCCTTTCGGATGGAAGCATTGCTTCCCGGCATCTAAAGCATTACACAGGCTGAGATCGTATCACAAACCACCAATTTCACTGTTCTTAGAGCCCATCGGTGTAGGACCGAGGCTCCTTCCCAGCAGAAGCAAAAATAGATGAAATCATGGATTGTTTACGGAGAATCCTCCTCCATAGCATCTTCCCATTGCTATGTACATAAATGCCAACCGCTGAGTAGGTGCCTCTAATCTCACCATGTGCTGGAAGTCGCCATGTATAAAACCACTAATATGGCACATGTAGATATTGCTGCCCATCTCCGCGCCAGGTTCCATGAGAGACTGCGAGCGCCGGTGAGGGGGCCTTATTTTGCTGGAAAAGAGTCATAGTTGCAATGTGATGCGACCAGGACGCACCAGGAGACTGTGCTGATTAAATGATATGACACTTGTATGTCTGTGGGCGGCTGAGTCTCTGAATGTGTACACGAAGTGCTAAAATGCAGCAGCCGCACCTTTTCTTCAATACAAGTTCTGTTCTGCTACATATACAGGGAAGCAGTAAATACCCCGAAGGACGGAATCCCAGCATTCGATATACCGATGCCGGAACCCTGAAGGACGTCAGAAACCCAGCGTCTAAATACTCAGAATACCGGCCTCAAAATACAGACAGGACACGCTGGCGTCCTGCCACGGGAGCAGGGGGAGGGGTTAGGTATGAGAAGGGGTGTTAGGGTGCAGGGACGGGAAAGGTATAGTTAGGTACCGGGGGGGGGGTGTTAGGTTTAGGCCGGACCTGGCCAACCTGTGGCTCTCCAGCGGTTGTGAAACTACACATCCCAGTATGACCAGCAACAGATTTAGCATCCCCAAATAGCAAAACTGTGGCAGGGAATGCTGGGACTTGTAGTTTCACAACAGCTGGAGGGGGAGGTTGAGGGTAGGCACCAAGCTGGGAGGGTTAGGTTTAGGCACCCACAATGGAGGTTTAGGGTAGGGGGCAGAGGAGGGTTAGGGTACTTTACAGGGGGCTGTTGGGATTCTGATGGTCAGGACGTTGCCGTCGGTATTCTGACAAACGGCATCGGTATATCAGACTGATTCCCGTATACAGACTCAGTCACACTGCATATCACATTAATCAGTACAATCCTGGTGTGTCCTAGCGACATCGCAAAGTAATTTTTGGCAAAAAAAAGAAAAGAAAAAGACGCCCGTCGTCAGCAGAGTTGCACAGGACCTGGCGGCTCACTCACGCCAGGCATTTCCCGCTTCATGGCGCATTGTGGCTGGCTGTATGAGGACGCATCTCTACGCCTTTTCTGAAATATATGTGAAAACCAAGGTTCGAATTTTTCTCTCTTTCTTTTTAATTACGTTTATTTTTGTTTGCTTTAATGTTTTCAAAATGGAATCTTGCTTATTATATTAATAATGCGAAACATTGCTATGTACGAGAAACCTTGATCAGTCATGTTCTAATACTTTCACAACATTAACAATCCAAAATGATTAGGCTTTGATATTATTTATTTTACATCTTTCAATAAAACCAATTTGTTACTTATTATTATTCCTATAACATCTAAATATATGTAGACTAAACATATTAAAACATACAAAGAACACTCGGAGACATCTCAATAGCACTGAAGGTTTTTAATTGAAGTAAACACAAAGGAGGTTAAACCATGAGGTGCTTCTCTGTGTAATGCCTCTTTAATGTGTTGGAGTTGTTTACACTCACTTTAAGATTGTGGGGCAGATGTACTAAAGCCTTGGAGAGTGGTAAAGTGGAGAAAAGTAAAGTACCAACCAATCAGCTCCTACCTATTATTTTTCAAACACAGCCTGTCACATGTCAGTTAGAAGCTAATCGGCTGATACTTTGGGGCAGATGTATTAACCTGTAGAAGGCATAAGGAAGTGATAAACCAGTGATATGTGCAGGGTGATAAAGGCACCAGCCAATCAGCTCCAATATGTAAATTAACAGTTAGGATCTGATTGGCTGCTGCCTTTATCACCTTGCACATATCGCTGGTTTATCACTTCCTTATGCCTTCTCCAGGTTACTACATCTGCCCCTTTATCTCCAATACCCCTTTTCCACTAGCTTTTTAAACACGTGTAAATGTGCGGGGGCGTGCATTTACCCGTGTTTTTCCCTAGTGGAAAAGGGTCCCCCTGCAAATTCCCAGATCAAGTGATCTGGGAATCTTACCCGGCTAGCTGTCTAGTGTGAACGGGAGCCGTGTCGAGGCGACACAGCTCCCGTTCACAGTGTATGGGAGGGCGGCGCTGGGAGATCATGTGATCTCCCAGCGCCACCCCTGCCGTGTCACTAGCAGCGTCACCAACCCGGCAATATGCAAGGGGGCTGTAGCACGGGTCGCAGCTGTGTCAGGCGACATGGCTGCGACCCGTGCTACACAGTGGAAAAGGGGTATAAGTCTTAGTACACAGACCTCTGAGACCGTTAGTTTTCTACAGTCCCATAGGATTTTTAGGGGAGGCTTTTGTGGATCGGATTCTAGGCAGATTTAAACACCCTCTTTATCGCTGTTGTGTGTGAGTTTGCAATGTATTGCACTGGTTCAGCTCACTCAAATGAAGGACACAACCAACAAGAATGTGGAATAATACCAGGGGGATTCCCTTGTAATAGGCAAAAAAAAAAAAAAAGAAACTGTTAAAATAACCCCAATTGTTTAAACCAGCCAACCCTTGTGCAAACTGCTCATGGTGTCAACGAAAGTACTGTATACTATTAGCGAATGTTATTCAGGCATCTTTTATACAAGACACATGCATCTGAAAGTTAACGCTAGTTAATTAACTGTAATTGCTAGTTCGGGGGCTGGCCATGCTACTACGCATTTGTGGTCCTCAAACCAAGCATGTGGCAGCGCCCATTGCAGGGAAGGGGATCCTACATATCCCTCTCCCGGTAACTTTAGCGCTGTGTAGTCTATAGGCTACAATGGATAACAGGGCTAAGGTTGCTTGGTAAATCTCACAATATGGTGTCTGCTATTGTGATCAGAAAGGGGAACCGCAGCGGATACCCCCACAATACATCCTGGGAATGCTTACATGTTTTCAGGGGGATTTCCCGAAAGATTATTTTAATAAATATGTTCCTTAGTCCTGCAATGTTCACTATTCACACATACGGCAGCATTTTATTTCATATTGTTATTCCCGTAGTGTGTATTCTATATACATACGGCCTGATTCAGCGATTTGCACAATGTTGAAGTTTTACATGGTGGAGCTATTTTTTTGCCACAGCGCATGCGTCTAAGCCACAGTGTCGCGATGGTCTTGTAACGTTGGTCGCGGCAAGGATTCATCTGCAGATTGAACAGTCAGCCACCATTTGTGGGTGATAACAGGGGGTGGCTACTAAAACGCAGGGGTGTGGCAACTGTATGGCGGGGGAGGGGGGGGGGGGGCGAGTAACTGCATGCCACTGCAATCCTGTATGCAGTCAAAAGGGCTCCGGCGTCCCAGTTCTGTTGGCCAGTCTGCGCAAGCATAGGGTCACTCAGAAGGTCGATCATCGAGCGATGTATGCCAGATGGTTGCACTTTCATACACAAATGGAGGATCTGAGAGGCTTCCAGTGGGCGCCTCTGTACAGATCCCGGCGACTGTGACATTTGTATATTTTCGCACAGCCGCTGGGTTCAGGATCGGAGCTGCAATGGCATTTGCGTACATCTCTGAATGAGGCCCATAATCCTTTCTTCAATCGCTAGGTACTGTAGACCTTCCTAGACAGCCTCACTGGCAGGAGCACATCTCAGAGGCTATGCAGGAGCCCTGGAAGTCCTACTCTGTCTCTCTGCACCCACTCAGTGTGAAGCCACGGACTGACAGACAAAGCCAGCTGTCATTTTGCCATCATCAATTAGCACTTAGCTGACAATTGCACATAATCACAATCATGTAAACCACCTCCAACACTATAGAAATTCATTATCATTACTGCTAGTAGTAAATGTTGTCCTTACCCTCCCATCTCAGACTGTGGGGTCGTCTTCGTAATGACAATGGTCTTCCCCAACTTAGACTCCAAGTCCACCTTGTAGTCTCTATGTCGGAGCAGTTCTCTCTTAACCGGGGGCTGCAGTGGTTTTCCTACAAATACATTTTTTAGCAAATGGCGATTAACAATACAGAACTCAATCAGAAGATATTCAGTACATATGGCAAGTAAATACTAGCATGACTTCTTACTGATACAACACATTTTAACACTTTAAATGCTACTTTTTACTAGTGTGAGGCCTTGAGGTGGTTGGGTTGTGCTGGCCTGGGGGGTCCTGTGCTCTAGACTTGAACAAACCTTAGGAATGTTCGGGATCCATCTGATAAGCTCACCTGGTTGCAATAATAAGACCAATGTTTTTGGCCAAAACTATGATGAGCACATCAATTTTACTCTATGTTAAATTGCAGGGTTTATTATAATTGTTCTGATTAGCAGTGTTTAGTATTTACAATGTTCATTCTAGCACCCTGCACCCTTCAAAACCCGTGCAGTTCTTCTTTCCTGCCTGGAGTGTCGCTCTCTGCTTTGTTGCTTCTAGCACAGTCAGGTCTGTATCTCAGCACTGAGATACAGACCTGACTGTGCTAGAAGCACCGCAGCAGAGAGCGACACCACAAGCAGGAAAGAGGAACTGAATGGGGTTTGAAAGGTGCAGGGTGTTAGAATGAAGACTACTCACAGTGTGCATCTGCATTTTCTCTTTTTTCAACATGGTAGAACCTCTCATTATGTTTAGGATAAGGGTGTGCAGTCCAGCCAACCCCACCCCCTTCATATATACTGGTATGATAAGCAAAACAAAATCAACATTGATTCACATTGTATAAAGATTAGTGGTAAGATAAAAAATAGGATTTTAATTACATACCGGTAAATCCTTTTCTCGTAGTCCGTACAGGATACTGGGGTCCACATTAGTACCATGAGGGTATAGACGGGTCCACTAGGAGCCTTGGGCACTTTAAGAGTTTAATAGTGTGCGCTGGCTCCTCCCTCTATGCCCCTCCTACCAGACTCCGTTTAGAAACTGTGCCCGAGGAGACGGACATACTTTTAGAGAAGGATTTAAAAGAACAGTGGCGAGATTCCAACCAGAACACACAAACAAGAGGAAAGCCATGCTAACCAAACTTGAACAGGAACAGCAACAGCTCAACCAACAACAATACTGAACCAAGTAACAGTGCAGGAAAACATGAAGCACTGGGCGGGCACCCAGTATCCTCTACGGACTATGAGAAAAGGATTTACCGTTAGGTAATTAAAATCCTATTTTTTTTTACGTCCTAGAGGATACTGGAGTCCACATTAGTACCATGGGGATGTACCAAAGCTCCCAAACCGGGTAGGAGAGTGCTGAGGTTCCTGCAGAACAGATTTACCAAATTGAAAGTCCTCAGAAGCCAAAATATCAAACTTGTAGAACTTAGCAAACGTGTTCGAACCTGACCAAGTAGCTGCTCGTCAGAGCTGTAAAGCCGAGACACCCCGGGCAGCCGCCCAGGAAGAACCCACCGACATAGTAGAGTGGGCCTGTACAGATCTTGGAACCGGCAAACCTGCTGTAGAATAAGCATGCAGGACAGTAAGCCTGATCCAGCGAGCAATAGACTGCTTTGAAGCAGGACATACAATTTTATTGGGATCATAGAGAACAAACAGCGAGTCAGATTTTCTGTGACGAGCTGTCCGCTTCACATAGATCTTCAAAGCCCTCACAACATCCAAGGACTTTGAAGTAGCAGAGGTGTTGGTAATCACCGGGACCACAATAGGTTGGTTGATATGAAACGCAGACACCACCTTTGGAAGAAATTGCTGACGAGTTCTGAATTCAGCTCTATCTTCATGAAAAATCAAATTAGGGCTTTTGTGGGACAATGCCCCCCGCTCCGACACACGCCTTGCTGAAGCAAGGCCAACAGTGTGACGGCCTACCACGTAAGAAACTTGACGTCAACATCCTGTAAAGGCTCAAACCATTCGACTGCAGGAACTGCAACACCACGTTGAGATCCCAAGGTGCCGTAGGAGGCACAAAGGGCGGTTGGATGTGCAGAACACCCATCAAAAATGTCTGAACCTCCGAGAGAAGCCAATTGTTTCTGGAAGTAAACGGATAAGGCCGAAATCTGGACTTTTAAAGGAGCCCAAACGTAGGCCCACATCCACTCCTGACTGCAGAAAAATGAGAAAATGTCTCAGTTGAAATTTTACCGCAGGAAACTTCCTGTTCTCACACCAAGAGACGTATTTTTTCCAAATACGGTGGTAATGTTTAGACGTTACCCCCTTTCTGGCTTGGATCAAGGTTGGAATAACCCTGTCCGGGATCCCTTTCCGGGCTAGAATTTGACGCTCAACCTTCATGCAGTCACACGTAGCCGCGGTAAGTCGTGATAGACGAACGGCCCCTGTTGTAGAAGATCCTCGCGAAGAGGTAGAGGCCACGGGGTCCTCTAGGAGCATCTCCAGTAGATCCGCGTACCAGGCCCTGCTTGGAGAGTCTGGAGCAATGAGAATAGCTTGAACTTTTTCCCTTTTTATTTTTTGAGAATTCTTGGGATCAATGGAAGTGGTGGAAACACGTACACCACCTGGTAGTCCCCATGGAGTCACCAGAGCGTCCACCGCCACTTCTTGTGGGTCTCTCGATCTGGAACAATACCGCTTGAGCTTCTTCTTGAGACGAGAAGCCATCATGTCGATTTGTGGAATTCCCCACCGACGTGTGAAGGCCCCACTCCCCCGGGTGGAGGTCATGTCTGCTGAGGAAGTCTGCTTCCCAGTTGTCTATTTCCGGAATGAAAACTGCAGACAACGTCACAGCGTGCCATTCTGCCCAGAGGAGAGTCCTTGTTACCTCTGACATTGCTGCTCTACTCTTCGTTCCGCCCTGTCGGGTTATGTACATTACCGCCATCACATTGTCCGACTGAACCTGAATGGCGTGATCCTGAAGAAGATGTGATGCTTGGAGAAGGGCGTTGTATATGGCCCTTAGTTCCAGAATGTTGACCGGAAGAATGGTTTCCTGACTTGACCATTTTCCTTGGAACTGTTCCCCTTGGGTGACTGCTCCCCAACCTCTGAGGCTTGCGTCTGTGGTTAGCAGAATCCAATTTTGAATCCCGACCCTTCGGACCTCGGTCAGGTGAGAGGTCTGAAGCCACCACAGAAGAGAAATCCTGGCTTTTGGTGACAGACGTATCCTCTGGTGCATGTGAAGATGCAATCCGGACCAACAGATCCAGCTGTAAGGGCCTTGCATGTAACCTTCCGTACTGCAGTGCCTCATAAGAGGCTACCATCTTCCCCAGGAGGCGAATGCATAGATGCACCGATAACCGGGTCGGTCTTAGAACGTCCCACACCATTGACTGAATTACCAAGGCATTTTCCAATGGAAGGAATACCTACTGTGTCCCCGTATCCAGTATCATCCCCAGGAACGGAAGCCTCAGTGTTGGTTCCAGGTGAGATTTTGGCAGGTTCAGAATCCACCCGTGATCCTGGAGTAGTCGTGTTGACAGGGCAATGTTTTCTAACAACCTCTCCCTGGATGGTGCTTTTATCAGCAGATCGTCCAGGTATGGTATTATATTCACTCCTTGCTTGCGGAGGAGAAACATCATCTCTGCCATTACCTTGGTGAACACCCTTGTGCCGTGGAGAGGCCAAATGTCAGGGCCTGGAACTGGTAGTGACAGTCCTGTAATGCAAGCCTTAGATAAGCCTGATGAGGTGGCCAAATCGGAATAAGAAGGTACGTATCCTTGATATCCAGAGACACCAGAAATTACCCCTCCTCCCGACCTGAGATCACCGCTCTCAGAGACTCCATCTTGAATTTGAACACCCATAAGTACGGGTACAGTGACTTGAGGTTTAAAATGGGCCCTACCGAACCGTCCAGTTTCGGTACCACAAACAGGTTGGAATAATAACCCTTGTTTTGCAGTTGAAGTGGAACTGGAACAATGACCTGAGTCTGTACCAGTTTTGAATTCCTGCCTGTAAAGTCATGCTTGCTTCTGGAGAAGCTGGTAAGCCTGATTTGAAGAATATGTGAGGTGGGAGTTCCTGAAACTCCAGTCTGTAGCCCTGGGCGATAAGATCTTTGACCCATGGATCCAGGCATGATGTTGCCCATATGTGACTGAAATATCTTAACCGGGCTCCCACCTGCCTGTCTTCCAGGCAGTGTGGTCCACCGTCATGTTGAAGGCTTTGAGGAAGCAGAACCGGAGGTCTGTTCCTGTGAAACTGCAGTTGCAGGTTTTCTGGGTTTACCTCTATTGCCTTTGAAGGCCGTAGAAGAACCTTTGGATTTACTTTAAAATTTTGCTGTCCCAAAGGACTGCAGAGTAGGTTTTCCTAGCTGGGGGTGCTGCGGAAGGAAGGTATGTAGACTTACCCGCCATAGCCTTGGATATCCACGTATCCAGTTCATCTCCAAAAAGGGCTTCACCTGTGAATGGTAGGCTTTCCACGCCTTTCCTGGAATCCGCATCCGCAGTCCCCTGGCGTAGCCACAAGCCCCTGCCATGGCAGTGGTGCGTGCGTTGAGCAAACCAATTTCCTTTATGGCCTCCACCATAAAATTAGCAGAGTCCTGTATATGCTGTAGGAGTAAAATTATCTCCCCCCTGGATAAGGAATCTAACCCGTCAATTAGATTACCTGACCATTTTGCAATGGCCCTAGTGATCCATGCACAAGCAATAGTGGGTTTCCACTTTTTCCTATCATCCTGAGGAAACGGGAAGGATGTGAGTAACCTTTTAGGGATCTGAAACTTCTTGTCCGGATTAACCCAAGTTTCTTCAAACAGAGAATTGAACTCCTTTGAAGCAGGGAAAGTAGCAGAGGATTTCTTTTTTACATTAAAATAAGATTCCTCATCCACCTCCACCACCTTGTCAGGAATGTGCAGGACTTCTCTAATTGCTTCTATCAGGGCCTGTATTCCTTGTGACAGGGCTGCATCTCCCCACACGAGTCCACTTCACCCTCCTCTGTGTCTGATACGTCATCATCAGTGTCAGCTTGCAGGATTTGGGCCAGAGTACGCTTTTGTGGACAAATGGCAGGGGTCTGAGACGCTGGTATGGCAACTGAATCTCTAGTCATGAAGTCATCCACAGGCTGTCTTAAGTATTGCGTCTTTTTCTCATTATGGGATAATTTATTAGAAATATGTGAGATCATCCCTTTAAGGGAATCCAACCATGCGGGTTCAGACCCACTAGCCTGAGAAAGTGTACTATCCTGGGTACACTGTATTGATTCCCCCTGGGAGGACAGACACTCTGCTGTGCAGGAAACACACTCCCTTGACATGGTAATGTGAAGGGACACACACACTCACACACAGTAAAGTTAACCCACACAGAGCCCGCTGGGAGACGCAGAGAAGATGGAGCCAGCCACACCGCGCCCTTTATGCTAAAGTCAAGCTCAGCTGGGTCACAAACTAAGCTCCTTAATAGGGCTTAGTATTCTAACACCGCTCCCCCCCCTTACTATGACCCCCTGGAACCTCTGAGGAAACGTGGAGTCTTTGTGGAGGAGCTGTGCTTCCCTGCAAGTCCTGTCAGTGTGAACTGCAGAGGGAAAATGGCGCTGGTGAGCTGCTGGCGCACGGTCTTCCCGGTTTTATTATACTGGCTGAGGTGTCGAAGTAGCTTAACAGCGGGTTAGAATCCCTGTAAGCTGTTTGCAGTGTAGGGTAATGTTAAAAAGCTCAGCTCGCCCCTCACAGCGGAAACACACACACACATACAGCATGTTGTACTGAGCCTGTAGACGCAGCCTCCATGTCAGTGCTGCGCTCCATACCCTGATGCCGCCATTACAGCCGGCGACCCGCTAACCGGACGCCGGCCACCTACTCACCACTCTTCTTACTTCTGGCTCTGTTAGGGGTGGGGCGTGTTGCGGGACTGTACGCTCACCATGGTGGGGCTTGCAAATGGTTCCCTCAGGAGCTCAGTGTCCTGTCAGCGGACCGTTCCCCCCCCTAAGTCCCACGAAGCAGGCAGGCTGGTGCCATCCAGTCCTGCCTGAAAATAACAAACAGAAAATAAATGCAGAAAACTCTTCAGAAGCTCTCCTAAGCGTGACCGGCTCCTCCGGGCACATTTTCTAAACTGAGTCTGGTAGGAGGGGCATGGAGGGAGGAGCCAGCGCACACAATTGACTTCTTAAAGTGCCCAAGGCTCCTAGTGGACCCGTCTATACCCCCATGGTACTAATGTGGACCCCAGTACCCTCTAGGATGTAAGAGAAATACAGATTATATCATTACATTTGTATTACTTATAAGGGGAGACCCTGATAAATGTCTCTCACTGTTAGATCTAGTTACTCTTGGTCCATAGCAACCACTAACCCGCATCTGTTATTGACGACAGTTGGTAGCTATAGGCAACGTCTCTCCAAGGTTTGATATATCTCCCATGAATGACTTAAGCAGTTTTCATTATACTTATCTGCAGCTGACTATTAAGTAAAATGTGTTACATGAAAGAGCTTTAATAACATCTGGTAGGCCGCATATATGGTTTCCATCTGATCTAAGCCTGAAACAAGCCAACCTTTCATGTCAACGGCAGTACTACTTGTATTGCAAAGAGATTAGGAAGGCTCCCTCCTCTTAGCAATGTATTTTCTGATAATCGCCGCTATATTACCTGCGCCTTCCCAATTCCCTGTAGTCATGGACTGACACAAGATTCACTCACTCCTAAACTCAGGAAAGGGATTACAGTATGGTGGCCAATCCCAGGATCGGCGGGATCCCGGTATTTGGGGCCAAAAACGGCCGGGATTCAATCCCGGGATTGGAAGCTCCAATCCTGGGGATTGAGGGATCAGCGTTGAGCGTCCACACGACGATCAGATGCTGCCCGGCTTCCTTCTTCCCGCTCCCCAGCGCAGCGTGAGAGGTCACGCTGCGCCGTCACACGCCGCTGGGAGCCGCCAGGAGAGAGCGGGGGATGTTCCCCACCTGCCTGCCTCCGGTATATGGTGAGTTATGTGTGCAGGGCGAGGGAGCGGCCACATAGTTAAAAGCCAATCCCGGGAATCCCGGGATTGGCCATTTTTCAATCCCGACACCCGGGATTGAAAAAATGGCCCGGGATTGGCCTCCATAGATTACAGTCATTTCTCTCTCCCATACTACTGAATGGAAGCTACTCTATGGGAGAGGTACAAACAGGCTCACAGTCTGAGAACTTACAGCCTGGTACAACTGCTTTCAGGCATGGGGACCTCCTAGCCCCATTTGCTACATAAGATGAGGGCCACTTAGCCCTATATGCTGCACAGGGGAGGGAGTGGAAAGACAGCTCAAAAAACTGTACTTCTTCACCTCTTGTCCAGCCTATGTTTCTGCATGGGAGGAATACATAACAGCATACAGCAGTATGACATCTATTTGTGTTCTTTCTGAACAGCTGGAAGCAGAAACCTGTGGGGGAAATTTATCAAAGTTTGGAGAGAGATAACGTACCAACTATTCAACTTCTGATATTTTACAAGCTGTTTTTGAAAAATGACAGGAGCTGATTGGTTGGTACTTTATCTGTCTTCATGCTTTGATAAATATCACCGTAGTTCTTAGACTACCACCCTTTTTTTTTTTTACCCCCAGTAACTTAACGGGGCTAATTGCATTCAGTCATAAGTATAGAAAACCTGAATAGAAGCAGCCAGGGTAATGGACAGTCCAATTAATTTTATTTTTAACGGTTTCTGACAATTGTCATATTCATTATAGTCCAAACCCCAAATACTTTCCAAGACTAAGGTCCAAGTGTATTAAGCCTTAGAAAGTGATAAAGCGGAGAGTGATAAAGAGAGATAAAGGGGCAGATGTATTAACCTGGAGAAGGAATAAGGAAGTGATAAACCATGTGCAAGGTGATAAAGGTACCAGCCAATCAGCTCCTAACTGTTAATTTACGTATTGGAGGTGATTGGCTGGTTCGTTTATCACCTTGCACATATTACTGGTTTATCACTTCCTTATGCCTTCTCCAGGTTAATACATCTGCCCCAAAGTACCAGCCAACCAGCTTCTAACTGTCATTTTTCAAACATCTTGTAACATGGCAGTTAGGAAGCTGATTGGCTGGTACTTTAGCACTCTCCACTTTATCACTTTTTAAGACTTAATACATTTGGGCCTAAGTTTCCAAAACGTATCATATTATACGCTTTTACAGTTCAGGAAACATACATAACTCATGAAAACATTATTATTTCTTTTTTTAAAACAAGAATGAAATTTTTAAGCAAAATAAAAATACCAACCATCTTTCTTCTCTCTCTCTTCCGTGATCCGTTTCTGTGCAAGCTTCTCATATTCATCTTTATCCCACTTCCGACGAAAATCTACGTTCTTAGACTGGAGCGGCAACAAAGAAAATGCAAACGATAAAGTTACACAGAATAAAGAGAGTTTGGGCAAAACACATAAAATAAAAACATTTAATGGATAATAAGCCACATTGGCTGACACTGCATTTATAGTAGGTGCAAAATATATACTAAACTGTTTTTGTACGTTAATAACATGTAATTGAATAGGAAACAGGTAAGTACACTGTTAAGGCCCATACACACTGGGCGATTCCGAGCTGAAAGCAGGTCACTTTTGGTGTGTTGAGCTGCTTTCAGCTCAAAGCCGCTCAGTGTGTATGTACAAGAGATGAGCGATGAGCGCTGATGCGCACTCCCGCTTCATCGCTGGCTGCCACCGTTCATCTACTGGTATTACCAGTGGATGAACGGCGGGGTGAGCGGCTTTCCATAGCGTCCTGCTATGGAAAGCAGATCACGCCCGCTGACATCGCTGGGCAGCGGGGAAAAGCGCTCAGTGTGTATGCACCGAGCGCTTTTCAGCCCAGCGATGTCAGCGATCATCGCTGTTCATACACGCTGGGCAAAAACGCCCTGTGTGTATGCACCTTTAGCCTGCCAACCAATCATACGTTGCCTTCTGTATTAGCTAGAATCTAGAATGGCCAACAGTTATCTATATGTCCTGTGACACGCGCACAGCACTTCAGGAATCGCAGTGAGAGCACCCCTCATTCCTTTACCACCTGAGAATCCTATGGCGGCACCACCACTTACAGTGCCTTGCTAAAGTATTCAAACCCCCCCACCCCCCTTCCGTTGGCTTTTTACCTATTTTGTTACACTACAACCTGTAATTAATTTTTTTAAATCTGAATTTTATGTGATGGATCTGCACAAAATAGTCTAAGTTGGTGAAGTGAAATGAGAAAAATTTATATATAAAAATAATTTTTATAAATAAAATTTTGAAAATTGGCATGTGCCATATGTATTCACCCCTTTTGCTATGAAGCCCCTCAAAATTTCTGGTGCAACCAATTACCTTCAGAAGTCACAATTAGTGAAATGAAGTCCACCTGTGTGCTATCTATGTGTCACATGATCTGTAAGTATGATAAACACACCTTTTCTGAAAGGCCCCAGAGGCTGCAACACCACTAAGTAAGAGGCATCACGCCATGAAGACCAAGGAGCTCTCCAAACAAGTCAGGGACAAAGATGTTGAGACGTACAAGTCAGGGTTGGGTTATAAAAAAATATCCAAATCTTTGATGATCTCCCGGAGCACCGTCAAATCCATCATCTTCAAATGGAAAGAACATGGTACCACAACAAACCTGCCAAGAGAGGGCTGGCCACCAAAACTCAGATCGGGCAAGGAGGGCATTAATCAGAGAGATAGCACAGAGACCAAAGGAAACCCTGAAGGAGCTGCAGAGTTCCACAGCAGAGACTGGTGTATCTGCGCATGTGACTACAATAAGCTGCACACTCCATAGAGCTGGGCTTTATGGAAGAGTGGCCAGAAAAAATAAGAATTTACTTACCGATAATTCTATTTCTCATAGTCCGTAGTGGATGCTGGGGACTCCGAAAGGACCATGGGGAACAGCGGCTCCGCAGGAGACTGGGCACAAAGTAAAAGCTTTAGGACTAGCTGGTGTGCACTGGCTCCTCCCCCTATGACCCTCCTCCAAACCTCAGTTAGGATACTGTGCCCGGACGAGCGTACACAATAAGGAAGGATTTTGAATCCCGGGTAAGACTCATTACCAGCCACACCAATCACACCGTACAACTTGTGATCTGAACCCAGTTAACAGCATGATAACAGAAGGAGCCTCTGAAAAGATGGCTCACAACAACAATAACCCGATTTTTGTAACAATAACTATGTACAAGTAATGCAGACAATCCGCACTTGGGATGGGCGCCCAGCATCCACTACGGACTATGAGAAATAGAATTATCGGTAAGTAAATTCTTATTTTCTCTAACGTCCTAGTGGATGCTGGGGACTCCGAAAGGACCATGGGGATTATACCAAAGCTCCCAAACGGGCGGGAGAGTGCGGATGACTCTGCAGCACCGAATGAGAGAACTCCAGGTCCTCCTCAGCCAGGGTATCAAATTTGTAGAATTTAGCAAACGTGTTTGCCCCTGACCAAGTAGCTGCTCGGCAAAGTTGTAAAGCCGAGACCCCTCGGGCAGCCGCCCAAGATGAGCCCACTTTCCGTGTGGAATGGGCTTTTACAGATTTTGGCTGTGGCAGGCCTGCCACAGAATGTGCAAGCTGAATTGTACTACAAATCCAACGAGCAATCGTCTGCTTAGAAGCAGGAGCACCCAGCTTGTTGGGTGCATACAGGATAAACAGCGAGTCAGATTTTCTGACTCCAGCCGTCCTGGAAACATATATTTTCAGGGCCCTGACTACGTCCAGCAACTTGGAATCCTCCAAGTCCCTAGTAGCCGCAGGCACCACAATAGGTTGGTTTAAGTGAAATGCTGAAAACACCTTAGGGAGAAATTGAGGACGAGTTCTCAATTCCGCCCTGTCCGAATGGAAAATCAGATAAGGGCTTTTACAGGATAAAGCCGCCAATTCTGACACGCGCCTGGCCCAGGCCAGGGCCAACAGCATGACCACTTTCCATGTGAGATATTTTAACTCCACAGATTTAAGTGGTTCAAACCAATGTGACTTTTGGAATCCAAAAAAAAAAACTACATTGAGATCCCAAGTGCCACTGGAGGCACAAAAGGAGGCTGTATATGCAGTACCCCTTTTACAAACGTCTGAACTTCAGGGACTGAAGCTAGTTCTTTTTGGAAGAAAATTGACAGGGCCGAAATTTGAACCTTAATGGACCCCAATTTCAGGCCCATAGACACTCCTGTTTGCAGGAAATGTAGGAATCGACCCAGTCGAATTTCCACCGTCGGGCCTTACTGGCCTCGCACCACGCAACATATTTTCGCCAACTGCGGTGATAATGTTTTTGCGGTTACATCCTTCCTGGCTTTGATCAGGATAGGGATGACTTCATCCGGAATGCCCTTTTTCCTTCAGGATCCGGCGTTCAACCGCCATGCCGTCAAACGCAGCCGCGGTAAGTCTTGGAACAGACAGGGTCCTTGCTGGAGCAGGTCCCTTCTTAGAGGTAGAGGCCACGGATCCTCCGTGAGCATCTCTTGAAGTTCCGGTTACCAAGTCCTTCTTGGCCAATCCGGAGCCACGAATATAGTGCTTACTCCTCACCATCTTATCAATCTCAGTACCTTGGGTATGAGAGGCAGAGGAGGAAACACATACCCTGACTGGTACACCCACGGTGTTACCAGAGCGTCTACAGCTATTGCCTGAGGGTCCCTGGACCTGGCGCAATACCTGTCGAGTTTTTCCCAACGGTTTATAATCCTGTGGAAGACTTCTGGGTGAAGTCCCCACTCTCCCCGGGTGGAGGTCGTGCTGAGGAAGTCTGCTTCCCAGTTGTCCACTCCCGGAATGAATACTGCTGACAGTGCTATCCCATGATTTTCCGCCCAGCGAAGAATCCTTGCAGCTTCTGTCATTGCCCTTCTGCTTCTTGTGCCACCCTGTCTGTTTACGTGGGTGACTGCCGTGATGTTGTCCGACTGGATCAACACCGGCTGTCCTTGAAGCAAAGGTCTTGCTAAGCTTAGAGCATTGTAAATGTCCCTTAGCTTCAGGATATTTATGTGAAGTGATGTCTCCAGGCTTGACCATAAGTCCTGGATATTCCTTCCCTGTGTGACTGCTCTCCAGCCTCGCAGGCTGGCATCCGTGGTTACCAGGACCCAGTCCTGATTGCCGAATCTGCGGCCCTCTAGAAGATGAGCACTCTGCAACCACCACAGGAGGGACACCCTTGTCCTTGGTGACAGGGTTATCCGCTGATGCATCTGAAGATGCGACCCGGACCATTTGTCCAGCAGGTCCCACTGGAAAGTTCTTGCGTGGAATCTGCCGAATGGGATTGCTTCGTAGGAAGCCCCCATTTTACCCAGAACCCTTGTGCATTGATGCACTGAGACTTGGCTCGGTTTGAGGAGGTTCCTGACTAGCTCGGATAACTCCCTGGCTTTCTCCTCCGGGAGAAACACCTTTTTCTGGACTGTGTCCAGGATCATCCCTAGGAACAGAAGACACGTCGACGGAACCAGCTGCGATTTTGGAATATTGAGAATCCAATCGTGCTGCCGCAACACTATCTGAGATAGTGCTACACCGACCTCCAACTGTTCCCTGGATCTTACCCTTATCAGGGAATCGTCCAAGTAAGGGATAACTAAAATTCCCTTCCTTCGAAGGGACATCATCATTTCGGCCATTACCTTGGTAAAGACCCGGGGTGCCGTGGACCATCCCTACGGCAGCGTCTGAACTGATAGTGACAGTTCTGTACCCTAAACCTGAGGTACCCTTGGTGAGAAGGGTAAATTTTGACATGAAGGTAAGCATCCTTGATGTCCCGAGACATCATGTAGTCCCCTTCTTCCAGGTTCGCAATCACTGCTCTGAGTGACTCAATCTTGAATTTGAACCTCTGTATGTAAGTGTTCAAAGATTTTAGAATCGGTCTCACCGAGCCGTCTGGCTTCGGTACCACAATAGTGTGGAATAATACCCCGTTCCCTGTTGCAGGAGGGGTACCTTGATTATCACCTGCTGGGAATACAGCTTGTGAATGGCTTCCAAAACTGCCTCCCTGTCAGAGGGAGACGTCGGTAAAGTCGACTTTTGGAAACGGCGAGGGGGAGACGTCTCGAATTCCAATATGTACCCCTGAGATATTACCTGAAGGATCCAGGGGTCTACTTGCGAGTGAGCCCACTGCGCACTGAAATTCATTGAGAACGGGCCCCCACCGTGCCTGAGCTTGTAAAGCCCTAGCGTCATACTGAGGGCTTGGCAGAGGCTGGAAAGGGTTTCTGTTCCTGGGAACTGGCTGATCTCTGCAGCCTTTTTCCTCTCCCTCTGTCACGAGCAGAAAAGAGGAACCTTTTGTCCGCTTGCCAACAAAGGACTGCGCCTGATAATACGGCGTCTTATTTTGAGAGGCGACCTGGGGTACAAACGTGGATTTCCCAGCTGTTGCCGTGGCCACCAGGTCTAAAAGACCGACCCCAAATGTCCCCTTTCAAAGGCAATACTTCCAAATGACGTTTGGAATCCGCATCACCTGACCATTTTACTGGTAGAATTGGACAACGCACTTATACTTGATGCCAGTCGGCAATTATTCCGCTGTGCATCATGCATATATAGAAATGCATCTTTTAAATGCTCTATAGGCAATAATATACTATCCTTATCTAGGATATCAATATTTCCAGTCAGGGAATCCGACCATGCCAACCCAGCACTGCACCTCCAGGCTGAGGCGATAGCTGGTCGCAGTATAACACCAGTATGTGTGTAAATACCTTTTTTTGGATACCCTCCTGCTTTCTATCAGCAGGATCCTTAAGGGCGGCCATCTCATGAGAGGGTAGAGCCCTTGTTCTTACAAGCGTGTGAGCGCCTTATCCCCCCTAGGGGGTGTTTCCCAATGCATCCTAACCTCTGGCGGGAAAGGGTATGCAGCCAATACTTTTTAAGAAATTATTAATTGTTATCGGGGGGAAACCCACGCATCATCACACATTTTATTTCTCAGATTCAGGAAAACTACAGGTAGTTTTTCCCTCACCGAACATAATACCCCTTTTTTGGTGGTACTCGTATTATCAGAAATGTATAAAACATTTTCCATTGTCTCAATCATGTAACGTGTGGCCCTACTGGAAATCACGGTTGTCTCTTCACCGTCGACACAGGAGTCAGTATCCGTGTCGGCGTCTGTATCTGCCTGACGGCCTATGAGACGTCTGGACAGGCACAAGCTGAGTAGCCGGCTGTCTCATGTCAACCACTGTTTTTTTATATAGAGCTGACACTGTCACGTAATTTTCAACAGTACATCCACTCAGGTGTCGACCCCCTAGGGGGTGACATCACTGTTACAGACACTCTGCTCCGCCTCCACATCATTTTCCTCCTCATACATGTCGACACACACGTACCGACACCCAGCACACACACAGGGAATGCTCTGATAGAGGACAGGACCCACTTAGCCCTTTGGGGAGACAGAGGGAGAGTTTGCCAGCACACACCAGAGCGCTATATATGTATAGGGACAACCTTACAATAAGTGTCTATCCCTTATAGCTGCTTATATCTGTTATTTTGCCAAATAAGTGCCCCCCTCTCTTTTTTACCCTGTTTCTGTAGTTGCAGGATGCAGGGGAGATTCTGGGAGCCTTCCTACCAGCGGAGCTGTGTGGGAAAAATGGCGCTGTGTGCTGAGGAGATAGGCCCCGCCCCCTTCACGGCGGGCTCTTCTCCCGCTTTTTACTGGAAAACTGGCAGGGGTTAAATACATCCATATAGCCCAGGAGCTATATGTGATGTATTTTTCGCCAACTAAGGTAAATTCATTGCTTCCCAGGACGCCCCAGCGTCCTGCACCCTCAGTGACCGGAGTGTGAAGTGTGCTGAGAGCAATGGCGCACAGCTGCAGTGCTGTGCGCTACCTTATGAAGACAGGAAAGTCTTCTGCCGCCGATTTATGGACCTCTTCTTGCTTCAGCATCTGTAAGGGGGCCGGCGGCGCGGCTCCGGGACCCATCCATGGCTGGGCCTGTGATCGTCCCTCTGGAGCTAATGTCCAGTAGCCTAAGAAACCCAATCCACTCTGCACGCAGGTGAGTTCGTTTCTCTCCCCTAAGTCCCTCGATGCAGTGAGCCTGTTGCCAGCAGGTCTCACTGAAAATAAAAAACCTATTTAAACTTTTATTCTAAGCAGCTCAGGAGAGCCACCTAGATTGCACCCTTCTCGTTCGGGCACAAAATCTAACTGAGGCTTGGGGGAGGGTCATGGGGGGAGGAGCCAGTGCACACCAGCTAGTCCTAAAGCTTTTACTTTGTGCCCAGTCTCCTGCGGAGCCGCTGTTCCCCATGGTCCTTTCGGAGTCCCCAGCATCCACTAGGACGTTAGAGAAAAGCCATTACTTAGTGTTAAAAATAAGAAGGCACGTTTTGAGTTTGCCAAAAGGCATGTGGACAGCTCCCCAAATGTATGGAGGAAGGGGCTCTGGTCAGATGAGACTAAAATTGAACTTTTCAGCCACCAAGGAAAACGCTATGTCTGGCGCAAAACCAACACATCCCATCACCCCAAGAACACCATCCCCACAGTGAAACATGGTGGTGGCAGCATCATGCAGTGGGGATGTTTTTCAGCACCAGGGACTGGGAAACTGTTTCGAGTCGAGGGAAAGATGGATGGTGCTAAATACAGGGATATTCTTGCGCAAAACCTGTTTCAGTCTGCCTGTGATTTGAGACTGGGACGGAGGTTCAACTTCCAGCAGGACAATGACCCGAAGCATACTGCTAAAGCAACACTCGAGTTGTTTAAGGGGAAACATTTAAATGTATTGGAATAGCCTAGTCAAAGCCCAGATCTCAATTGAGAATTTGTGGTCAGACATGAAGATTGCTGTTCACAAGCGGAAACCATCCAACATGAAGGAGCTGGAGCAGTTTTGCCTTGATGAATGGGCAAAAATCCCACTGGCAAGCTCATAGAGACTTATCCAAAGCGACTTGCAGCTGTAATTGCCGCCAAAGGTGGCTCTACAAAGTACTGACATTAGGGTGGTGAATAGTTATGCACGCTGAAGTTTTCTGTTATTTTGTCCTATTTGTTGTTTGCTTCATAATAAAAAAAAAATCATCTTCAAAGTTGTAGGCGTGTTCTGTGAATGAAATGATGCAAACCTTCAAACAGACCATTATAATTCCAGGTTGTGAGGCAACAAAACATGAAAAATGCAAAGAGGGGTGAATACTTTATAGTAAGGTACGGCATGTGCTTCATTTATAAAAAAACGAGACAACGCAGAGGATGACTAGAATTGCTGCTGCATCACCAAAAGGAATAGATATTAATATCACTAAACACACCGCAAATGGTTAAACTAACAGTCCATGGGGGTAAAATAGATAGACAGACAGACAGACAGACAGACAGACAGACAGACAGACAGACAGACAGACAGACAGACAGACAGACAGACAGACAGACTTTGAACAAATGCACACTCTCCAGCAATTCTCAAATGGTGCTCCCTTAAGTCCGTTCCTTCACCGGTACAGGATATTTAAATTTTGTAGTCAAAGGGCACTCAAACTTCTTAATTAATATATGAAAGTTTATTATTTCCAAAAAAGACACTTTTTTAAAAAACCATATCAAATGGCAATGGTGAAGGAAAAATGCTTATATATCCATAAATTCTTAAGCAAAAAAAGCAAAAACGCTTCTCTTCAATCCAATGGTGGATGGCAGTGGCAACGGGGTGATCTGTGCTTGGATGCAGGAGTCTTTGATGGTCATTAAATGACCGAGGTCGACAACGAATAAGTTTGACTTTCTATCATATATTTCTAAAGTGCTGCATTGATGTTGAAAATCTCTTGGATTGAAGAGAAGCGTTTTTGCTTAAGAATTTATGGATATATAAGCATTTTTGGAAATAATAAACTGTCATATATTAATTAAGAAGTTTGAGTGCCCTTTGACTACAAAATTTATTTATATATATATATATATATATATATATATATATATATATATATATATATATATATATATATATATAAATAAAATGTGAAAGCCCTCACCCACTCATCACTAAGGGGCCTATTTACTAAGCATTGGATGGAGATAAAGTGGACGGAGATAAAGTACCAGCAAATCAGCTCCTAACTGTCATTTTTCAAACCCAGCCTGTGACATGGCAGTTAGGAGCTGATTGACTGGTACTTCATCTCTGTCCACTTTATCTCCATCCAAAGGTTAGTAAATAGAGCCCTAATTCTCTTACTTCCCGATATGTTAGGAAGATGAAATGTAACATAGGTATTCTGCAGGTGGGAAATAGGAAAACGACGGGTGTGGTATGGTATGCCGGCATCCGGGCTCCCAGCGACCAGCATACCGGCGCCGGGAGCCCGACCGCCGGCAAACCGACAGCGTGGCAAGCGCAAATGAGCCCCTTGCGGGCTCGCTGCGCTCGCCACGCTATTTATTCTCCCTCCAGGGGGGTCGTGGACCCCCACGAGGGAGAATAAGTGTCGGTATGCCGGCTGTCGGGATTCCGGTGCCGGTATACTGTGCGCCTGGATCCCGACAGTCGGCATATTGAAGACCACCCGAAAACGACGTACGTCGAAATTGTAATAAACCTCCCCCGAGGGGATGAAAAGGGGGTCCACATAATGACATCATTACCAATGCGTGGTTTGCGTTGCGTGAACGATGACGTCCAAACGGACCAAAATTTGGATTGCACCTCCAGCGTGTAGAATTTAAATAAACAACAAAAATAGTCCTGTCACTTTTTACCGTATCTGCTACAGGAACTCCTCGGGTAACGCCAAGAACCATGGTTTAATATTTACTTAAATTAAGACGTCTCAAATTTACATCTCTATAGATTTACCACATTTTTTACAGTAATTTATATTTACAACCGTGAAAACTAAAAACTCCCGTGCCGAGGACGGGTAGAACAACTAGTTTACTTATATTGCTCAAACCACGGCAACAAATCAGCAATTATTTTGCATCGATCATAGACACGGATTGTTAATTATGTTTTAAAAGCACCTTTCAGTAATTTTATTACACCCCCCTCTATGGGGGGTAAAGTTCAATACCTTGTGATGTGCTACCGCTGCACAAATGTTGGACACTTATGGTAGCGCTGAGAGAGTAAATTTCCCTGCGCACATCTATAGAGTGCAAGGGAAAACTTGCAATGCGCCATTCCAGATCAGCACATCTCAACAATGCCAATTAATTGAATTCCCCCTTTAATGCTTATTACAATAGAATTTTATGCTGCACCTACAGTAAAGGAGGGTACTCACGGGAGAGATGTGTGCTGAGCGATCTTAACACAGACCGCTCAGCACACATCTCTCACCCCGCTCAGCACAGCGCGATGTGCTGAGCGAGGGGGAAAGCCGACGGGGGGCCGCTCACTTCACACAACGGTGAAGTGAGCGACCCGCTAGATTGAGCCTGCATGCAGGCTCAATCTAGCATCAGCGATAGCGATGCGCGGGGCCGCACATCGCTATCGCTAGGGGGCATACACACGGCAGATCCGTGCTTAAAATCTAAGCAATCTAGCAAGATTGCTTAGATTTTAAGCACAGATCTCTCTGTGTGTACCCCCCTTAAGATTCAGAATTCTTTGGACCTTAGTTATAGCACTCATTGGGGCAGATGTATTAAGCTTGGAGAAGTGATAAAGCAGTGATAAGTGGTAGGTGATAACACACCAGCCAATCAGCTTCTGTCAATTTACATATTGAAGCTGATTGGCTGATGAGTTATTACCTTGCACTTTTCACTACTTTATCACTTCTCTAGGCTTAATACATCTGCCCCAATGCATCAAACTGCTTTGAAGGCAGCATAACAGTAGTACATGGAAAACAGACACTCAGGGATAGAATTACAAACAAGGAGTTTGTCAAATCCGACGGTTTTAAAACGGCAACAGATATAAAAGCTGAACCAGGCTGCAATTAGTTTACGGCCAAGCAATTTGGCACTGCAACCGCAAATTACAAGAACCTAACAGCTAGACAGCTAACATCACATTGAAGATCCACGATCATAATAAATTATTCACACTGTTAATGTTTTTGCTCGGCCAAAGCATCTAACATTTTCTCCTTCATACCACTTTCACGCATGCAGCTACATACCGGATTTTCGCACGTGAACGCGCATCAACCAGGATTTCTGCATGTGTGAACGCAATCTACTCTTTACTGAGGTCGGGGTTGAGACCTGGGAATTTGCCAGACCCAGCCAATTCCCCAGGTCACAAATCAGAAAATGGTATTACTGTTGCAACTTACTGAAAAACATCTAGCATTTTGTACATTATAACATTGTTAGATACAATTAGGGGCCATGCCCACAATTGAGTGCGCTGCTACACTCCACACATGGCAGCCCCTACATTGCGTATTTCAATGCACACCCCTGTAGGTCTGCAAACTAAAATGCGCAATATAGGGGGTGAAATTGAATCATGGCCCAAAATTCACCCCATAATTGAACTGACCCCTAAAGCTGGGTACACACTGGGTGATAGAACAGTTGTTCAACTGAATGGGCGTTATATCGCAGGTGGGTCGGCTGTGCAGCACATCCAATGCCCTACATATCCGCAGACACTGTATATCGGGAATCTGGCTGTGTGTCACATACACTTGCCGCAGGGACCGACGTCACAGTTGGGTCATCAAATTAAACGCCCGGCCAGCTGCGTGTCAGGACCGACGTATCGGGCGGCCAATTGGTAAGTGTATATGCTGACAGGGTCCGCCGTCAAGTCGGCGTAGTGGGTACCCAGCTTTAGATATGAGAGGACTGAAGTGACGCAGGAAGGTGAATTAAGCCACATGAGCAGCTGGCAGACACATGTACCAGAGTTGTTTACATTGGGAAAGACTGGGGCACCCTGTACCTCTACCATTGTGGTGGTGGGACAACAAGTCCCAGCATGCTGGAGGCATTTATTATAATACAGCCACATATGCCTGGCTATGAATTAGGAACGCCCTCCACAGACCCTCTGCAACATTTAAACATACTTGCCTACCTGACCCTCTCCATGAGGGAGAAAATGCTCTGTTCCTGGACTTTCCTGGTAATGTATGATTGCCATCACCTGTGGTGAGCTAGTTAATTGATAAGAAAGGTGTTTCACCGCAGGTGATGGCAATCATACATTACCAGGAAAGTCCAGGAACAGAGCATTTTCTCCCTCATGGAGAAGGTCAGGTAGGCAATTATGCATTAAAATAACATAATAGCACCACTACAGAGCCAGACACAAGCTCCAGACATCACTCACCCCACTTCCCGACGCCATCTTGAACCCTTTGGCTGCCTTGAAGCCGCCTGTCGCGCAGGATGACGTAATTGTGAAAGGCAGCTCCCAGGGTCGCCATGACCACGGCTTAAGCCCCGCCCACAGCAGAGAGTTAGAATGGCGCTGGTTGTAAACTGTTCAAAATAAATAAAACCGATCACCAGTGTATAGCTAATGTCATAGAATGTCGTCATTAGATACAAGTGTACAGATTTTTTTATTTTAGCTCTACGGAAACTATTCGTTTCCTGTCAGCGCACAGTGCTTAGTCGCCATTATTGATGTGGGCAAACATTTTCACATTCTCAAAGGAAATACTATAATTAAACCTTCTAATACAATATATAGTTTAGTATTCAATATAAGAGTGTCACTGACACCTATCGACGTGGTGTATTTAATATGCTGTTAGCAACACACAAGCCTTTATTGCCGGGCAGCCATTAACAAATATGGCGGCAGCTCAGTGAGAGAGATGCCCACAGTAACCATAGAGTATGAGAAGTGGCAAGACACGTCTTTTGGAGGTGACACATTCAGAAATCACATGGAATAGCTGTGGCAAAGCTTAGGAGGAATATATTGACAGCATTGCATACTCTACCTGCTCTCTAACATTTGCAATAGGAGACTTTGCAAATAGGGAAGCTCCGATTTCCTCAGCATCTGTAAAGTCAGTCACTTTTTCAGTGCTGTTTCTTTAGCAATCTGAAGCTAGGTAAGTTGTCTTCTATACATGCATACAAAATCATGGTGTGCATATATATGTGTATTCTTATGTACAAATCTGAATCTTCCTTCCTTTGTATCACCATATACAATAATATAACTTAGGTAGTAGCAGGCTTTGTAGTTCTTAATGCAACCGGTAACGGTTTGTTTATTGCTTCGTACAGATATTGGTTTGTTTGATTTTGTTGCAGTGTTCAAATTGCTAAATGTCATCCTGTGATATATATTTTTTGGTTTGTCTTTTAGGTTTCTGCACTGACAAGATTTATTACAGAACGACTGATGGAGCAGTGCAGGAATTTAAGGCTATGTAGGCTCTGAGCTAAAAAAGCGAGAGAAAAAAACTTATCGGAAGGCTATTTATCATGGGGACTATCAAATGTCTAGCCTCGTCATGCTGGAGAGTACTAGCTGGCCCGAGAATGACCGTTTATACAAGAGCTGCATGTTCATCGGGCAGTCTTCGAAGTACTCAGGTGAAATAAGGAGAACTACATTTCCTTTTATACAGGGAGTTCGGGAAGTCCCTCCGCAGTGAGTACTATCTCTGGCTCAGGGCCGGTTCTAGACCTTGCGGCACCCAGGGCGAAAGTTTCCTTTGGCGCCCCCCCCCCCGGACGGTGAAACAGGGTTTGTGCGTGTAAAAAATACGGGCGTGGCTTCATAGGAAAGGGGTGTGGTCAGTTTGCCCCCTGCAGCTGTGCCCCCCTTAGTTGTGGCCCCAGTAGTTGTGCCCCACTTAGTGTGTCCACCAGTAGCTGTGCCCCTAGTAAAAAAAAATTAAAAATACTTACCAGTCCCGTTCCTGCTTTCCGATCACTGCACTCAGACTCCACCACCGGCGCCGCTCCTCTGATCTATGGGAGAGACGTCATGATGTCTCTCCCATAGTGCCGCACAGAAAGGTCCTCTCCGCGAAGGGAAACTAGACGCTACCTCACTGCGTGTCTAGTTTCCCTTCGCAGAGAGAACTTTTCCCTAACCACCGCCGCCGCCATCCTAGTTAGTAGCGGCTCTTGCCACGGCGGCGGCGCCCCGGGCAAAAGTCCTGCTTGCCCGTGGCAAGAGCCGATACTGCTCTGGCTGCAGATCTCTGCTGCAGCTGTGGGAGGCCATAGAAGGACAATACTTTTTTTAATGTAGATAAGTTCTGTTTTATTTAATGTAAATAAAGTGTTTAAAACAATTATGTCGACATTACTTAGCATACATTCTCTGTGGGGAGATTTCCTTAGCACACAATCACTGCGGAGGGACTTTTTGAACTCCCTGTATATAGGTGGTCATTCCGAGTTGATCGCTCGTTATTTTTTTTTCGCAACGGAGCGATTAGTCGCTCATGCGCAATGTCAGCAGTGCGACTGCGCCAAGTAAATTTGCTAAGAAGTTTGGTATTTGACTCACGGCATTACAAGGTTTTTTCTTCGTTCTGGTGATCGTAGTATGATTGACAGGAAGTGGGTGTTTCTGGGCGGAAACTGGCCGTTTTATGGGAGTGTGTGAATAAACGCTGCCGTTTCTGGGAAAAATGCGGGAGTGACTGGAGAAACGGGGGAGTGTCTGGGCGAACGCTGGGTGTGTTTGTGACGTCAAACCAGGAACGAAACTGACTGAATTCATCGCAGTGGCAGAGTAAGTCTCGAGCTACTCAAAAACTGCTAAGAAGTGTCTATTCGCAAATCTGCTAATCTTTCGTTCGCAAATCTACTATGCTAAGATTCACTCCCAGTAGGCGGCGGCTTAGCGTGTGCAAAGCTGCTAAAAGCAGCTTGCGAGCGAACAACTCGGAATGACCACCATAGTCTGGATGTGTGCTCATACACACCTATTCTTTTTTGCGTCATATGGGATGAGACTTAGTGCAACTTACATGCTCCGCCGCATGTAGTTATTCACAGATATTCATACTTTTTCCTGAACCTAGCGCCTTATTCACATTGTTGTCGCATGCAAAGTCATTTATAGTGTCCTGGGCATTTAGGATTGGTATTTTATTCGCAGAGGAGTTTGTATAAAGTCACAGATTAAGCATAAGGATGAATGGAATGGGTCTCTTGTATCGGTTTACCCTGGTTAGCGTCTGAGTCGCACACAACGGCTGCAAGGAATGCCTGCGCTGCTGTTCAGGAGTTGAGCATAGGTGTATATTGACACGTGTACGAATCATGAGCCTGCTTTTAAATAAAATTTAAGGACTCCTATATAAAATGTTTTTGCAGAAGACCAGACAGAACAACATGAGCAGATAGCAATGGAATCATGTACTTATCGGGAGCATTGAGGCCTATGCTTGCTCAATTTTGCTGTTCAGGAGAGCAGTAATGGGAGCCGTGGGTCAGGACAAAGCACCAGAAGATCAAGCATACACAATTTTCCTACATTTTACAGAGACTTGCAGCTTCCATCGCTGCTTGTTGGAACATCAGAGGTGTACTGGCATCAGGATCAGTAACTTTGATGCCTACTCAACTTCCAGCGTGTTTCAACATGCGTAAATCTTGAATGACCTGTAATCGGTTAATACTCATTAGTTGCAGACATTGTGATTGATAGTCTTTCCCATATACAAATCACTTTGCAAATTCCCAAATTCCTTGAACCTTAGAAATGTTAGGGACCCACCTGATGAGGTCACCTGGTCGCAGTAGGCGGGCCTTTATTTTTGGCCCAAATTATGCTAAGCACCTTCATTTTACTCTGTTAAATTGCAGATCTTATTATAATTATTCTGATTAGTAGTACTTAGAGTATGCACTTGTGTTTTATCTTTTTTTTTTCTGTGTGGCACTACAAGTCGCAGCATGGAAGCGCCTCTTATTGGGGGCGATTCAGTTGTTGTTCCTATTAGCCGTGGAAGACGCATTTTATTTTTTCGCAGCTTGCAGACGTGCAAGAAAAAATAGGATTTTGATGCCTACTGGTAAATCCTTTTCTCCTAGTCCGTAGAGGATGCTGGGGACGACATCAAGACCATGGGGTATAGACGGGATCCGCAGGAGACATGGGCACTCTAAAGACTTTTCATTGGGTGTGAACTGGCTCCTCCCTCTATGCCCCTCCTCCAGACCTCAGTTGTAGGAACTGTGCCCAGGGAGACTGACATTTCGTGGAAAGGAATTACTTAACTAGTGGTGAGATATCTACCAACTCACACCCTCAACCATGCCGCACACATGGCATTCAACATAACACACGCTAACAGGCATGAACCAATTGCAGCAACATGCTGAACTAAAATAACACAACTTGTGTATCTGTAATAACTAAACTTCAGGTAAAATACGCACTGGGACGGGCGCCCAGCATCCTTTACGGACTAGGAGAAAAGGATTTACCGGTAGGTATCAAAATCCTATTTTCTCAAACGTCCTAGAGGATGCTGGGGATGACATCAATACCATGGGGTCTATACCAAAGCTCCAGTACGGGCGGGAGAGTGCGGATGACCCTGCAGCACCGATTGACCAAACTTGAGGTCCTCATCGGCCAAGGTGTCAAACTTGTAGAACTTAGCAAATGTATTTGACCCTGACCAAGTAGCTGCTCGGCAAAGTTGTAATGCCGAGACCCCCCGGGCAGCTGCCCAGGATGAGCCCACCTTTTTAGTGGAGTGGGCCTTTACCGACGTCGGTAACGGCAATCCAGCCATAGTATGAGCTTGCTGAATCGTATTTCTAATCCAACGTGCAATAGTCTGCTTGGAAGCAGGACAGCCAATCTTGTTGTGAGCATACAGGACAAACAGAGCCTCTGTTTTCCGTATACGAGCCGTTCTAGCGACATAGATTTTCAAAGCTCTAACCACATCTAGAGATTTTGAATCAGTGAATGTGTCAGTAACTACTGGCACTACAATAGGTTGGTTTATGTGGAAAGATGAAACCACCTTCGGAAGAAAATGTTGACGAGGCCTCAACTCTTCCCTATCTTCATGGAAGATCAGGTAAGGGCTCTTGTGAGACAAGGCCCCCAATTCAGACACCCGCCTTGCGGATGCCAAAGCCAAATGCATCACCACTTTCCAAGTGAAAAACTTCAACTCTATCTTTTGTAGAGGCTCAAACCAATCCGACTGAAGGAACTGCAATACCACGTTAAGGTCCCATGGTGCCACTGGAGGCACGAATGGAGGCTGGATGTGCAGAACCCCTTTCACAAAGGTCTGAACCTCTGGAAGAGAGGCCAATTGTTTCTGAAAGAACACTGACAAGGCCGAAATCTGGACCTTGTTTGATGCCAATCGGAGGCCCGCCTCCACACCATCCTGCCAAAAATGGAGAAAACGTCCTAAATGAAACTCTTCCGTAGGAGCAAGATACATATTTTCTCCAAATATGGTGGTAATGTTTCGACGTTACTCCCTTTCTGGCCTGAATAAGGGTGGGGATGACCTCCTCAGGAATACCCTTCTTGGCTAGGATACGGCGCTCAACAGCCATGCCGTCAAACGTAGCCGCGGTAAGTCTTGGTACACACACGGCCCCTGCTGCAGCAGGTCCTCTCGAGGAGGAGGAAGAGGCCGTGGATCTCCTATGAGTAACTGCTGAAGATCTGGGTAGCAAGCCCTCCTTGGCCAGTCTGGGGCAATGAAGATTGCTCGAACCCTTGTTTTTCTTATGATCCTGAGTGCTTTTGGGATCAGCGGAAGTGGAGGGAAGACATACACTGACGGAAACACCCACCGGGTCACCAGTACATCCACTGCTACTGCTTGAGGGTCTCTTGACCTGCAACAGTATCTCTGAAGCTTCTTGTTGAGACGAGACGCCATCATGTCTATTTGAGGAATTCCCCAAAGACTTGTCACCTCTGCGAAGACTTCTTGGTGGAGGCCCCACTCTGCTGGATGGAGATCGTGTCTGCTGAGGAAGTCTGCTTCCCAGTTGTCTACTCCCGGAATGAATATTGCCGACAGAGCTTGTAGATGTTTTTCTGCCCAGCGGAGGATTTTTGTCGCCTCTGCCATTGCCACTCTGCTTTTCGTTCCGCCCTGCCTGTTTATGTATGCGACTGCTGTTACATTGTCCGCATGGATCTGCACGGGACGGTCTTGAAGAAGATGAACCGCTTGTTGAAGGCCGTTGTAAATGGCTCTTAGCTCCAGAACGTTTATGTGAAGGCAGGCTTCCTGTTGTGACCAACGTCCCTGGAAGTTTTCTCCCTGAGGGACTGCTCCCCAGCCTCGGAGACTTGCATCCGTGGTTACCAGGACCCAGTCCTGAATCCTGAACCTGCGTCCCTCTAGTAGGTGAGAGCTGTGTAACCACCACAGGAGCGAAATCCTGGTTTTTGACGAAAGGATTATCTTTCTGTGCATGTGTAGGTGTGACCCCGACCACTTGTCCAACAGGTCCCACTGGAATACTCTGGCATGGAACCTGCCAAACTGTATGGCCTCGTAGGCCGCCACCATCTTCCCCAACAACCGAATGCACTGATGGATCGACACACTTAATGGTTTCAATATCTATTTTACCATTTTCTGGATTTCCAGAGCCTTTTCCAGCGGAAGAAATACTCTCTGAACTTCTGTGTCCAGAATCATCCCGAGGAAAGACAACCTTGTCGTCGGTTCCAACTGCTCCCTGGATCTCGCCTTTATCAGGAGGTCGTCCAGATAAGGAATCATATTGACTCCTTTCTGACGAAGGAGACCCATCATCTCCGCCATCACCTTGGTGAATACCCTCGGCGCCGTGGAGAGACCAAAAGGTAACGTCTGGAATTGGTAATGGCAATCCTGAACCGCGAATCTCAGATAAACCTGGTGAGGAGGATAAATGGGAACATGCAGGTAAGCATCCTTTATGTCCACCGACACCAAGTAGTCCCCCTCTTCCAGACTGGCAATCACCGCCCGAAGTGATTCCATCTTGAACTTGAACCTTTTTAGGTAACCATTCAGATCCTTTAGATTTAGGATCGGTCCGACCGAGCCGTCCGGCTTCGGAACCACAAAGAGGCTTGAATAAAAACCCCTCCCTTGTTGTGACAATGGTACCTGGACTATGACCTGGTCTTGACATAATTTTTGGATTGCCGCTGTTACTGCTTCTCTTTCTGACGGAGAAACTGGCAAGGTCGATTTGAAAAATCGGCATGGGGGAACTTCTTGAAACTCCAGCTTGTACCCCTGGGATACTATTTGCAACACCCAGGGATCCAGGCCAGACAGAATCCAATCCTAGCTGAATAGTCTGAGATGTGCCCCCACCCGAGCGGCCTCCGGCAAGGGAGCTCCAGCATCATGCTGGGGATTTGGCAGAAGTAGGGGTAGATGTCTGCTCTTGGGAACCTGGAGCCGCTGTGGGCTTCTTTCCCCTTCCCCTACCTGCAAAGAAGGGGGAACCTCTCGTCTTTTTGTATTTATTGGGACGAAAGGACTGCATTTGCGGGTGATAGGTCTTTTTTGCCGGTGCAGGTGCATAGGGCAAAAATGTCGACTTACCTGCGGTAGCCGCCGAGACTAACACATCCAGGCCATTGCCAAATAAGGCCTTACCTTTTATATGGGAGAGCCTCCATGTTTCTTTTGGAATCTGCATCCGCGTTCCACTGGCGAATCCACAACGCTCCGCTAACCGATACTGCCATGGTAGCGGCCTGTGAACTCAAGAGTCCAATATCCGTCATTGCTTCCAGCATGTAGGCGGCAGCGTCCTTGATATTCCCTAACCTAAGGAGTATCTCATCTTTATCAATCGTGTCAATTTCTGATGACATGCTTTCTGACCATTTATTAATAGCGCGACTTACCCATGCACAGGCAATAGTGGGCTTAATCAGTGTACCATTGGTAACATAAATGGATTTCAATGTCGTTTCCATTTTGCGGTCTGCCGGCTCTTTAAGAGAAGCCGTGCCAGGAGCAGGGAGAATTACCTTCTTTGTCTACCTGGAAAGTGCACTGTCTAACACAAGGGGTGACTCCCACTTTTTCCTGTCCTCAGCCGGGAAAGGGTAAGCTATGTGAATCCTTTTGGGAATACGAAATCTTTTATCAGGATTCACCACATCCCTTCAAACAGAGCATTTAGTTCGCGTGAAGGGGGGAACGTGACTTTGGACTTCTTTTCCTTACATAAATACGCCTTCTCTTGAGGTACAGGAGTGGTTTCTGTAACCTCCAACACGTCCCTTATAGCCACAATCATATATTGTATATTTTTTGCCAATTTATGATCTATCTCTATGGATTCACTATCGTCGACACAAGAGTCAGAATCCGTGTCGGTATCAGTGTTTACAACATTTGCAAATGGTCTCTTATGTGACCCAGCGGAGCCGCCCGCATAAGGAATAACAGCATCCTGAAAAATCACATCTTCCACAGATTTTCTCCAGCATGCAGTCTTAGATTCAGATTTATGTAATCTACGGTTAATCAGATGCACACTGTCAAGTATCTCTTTCACCCATGCAGGCTCTTGGTGTGGCGGTAGCGCCACCACATTACAACTCTGTGTCCCTAAAATGGCTTCCTCTGGGGAGGAACTCCCTGCCTCAGACATGCCTCACATGTGTACCGCACACCAACAGACACACTAGGACTTATTTTGGGGACAGACCCACAGTAAAATCTGTCAGAGGGACACAGGATAGGAGCAGCCAGTACACAATCCCAGCGCCAGTATTTCTTGAGAACACAGTATGTCCACAGCCTAACAGTGCTTTTTAAATAGTAATATACACTATCAAATGCACCACAATCGCTTTGTGCCCCCCCTTAATAGCACCCTGTACTTGTCAGAAGTGGAGGAGAGGGCCAGCGTGTTCTCTGCAGCCTGAGGAGAGGTAATGGCGCTGAGTAGTGTGCTGGCTGCCTGAGGAAGAAGTTCCGCCCTCGCAATGGCGCTTCCTTACACTCATACAAACACTGTAATATTTATACTGGCGCCGGCGGGGGTAGGGCTGTGCCAGTGGCAACTTATGCCCCCTTTTAGCCAGTTTGAGGTATTTTTCTTGCTGCCCAGGGCGCCCCCCGCGCCCTGCACCCTGTAGTGCCTGTGTGTGTGGGCAGCAATGGTGCGCTGCGCTCCCGCCAGCTGCGCCACACCTCAGCCGTCACTTACTTGATTGAAGATCATTCTTCTTACACTCACCTGTCTTCTGACTTCTGGCTCTGTGAGGGGAGTGACGGCTTGCTGTGGGAGTGAGCATCTAGACACGGCTAGCGTTCAGTTCCCTTCAGGAGCTAATGGTGTCCCGTCAGCCAGAAGCAGAGCCTTGAAACTCTGAGGAAGTTGGTTTTGCTTCTGCCCCCTCAGTCCCACGAAGCAGGGAGTCTGATGCCAGCAGATCTCCCTGAAAATAAAAAACCTAACATAACTTTTCAGCGAAACTCGGTAGAGCTCCTCCGAGTGCATCCAGTCGATCTGGGCACATTTCTAAAACTGAGGTCTGGATGAGAGGCATAGAGGGAGGAGCCAGTTCACACCCAATGAAAAGTCTTTAGAGTGCCCATGTCTCCTGCGGATCCCGTCTATACCCCATGGTCTTGATGTCGTCCCCAGCATCCTCTAGGACGTATGAGAAAATGTGTGAAAAGTCTGTAGTTTGGACACCCAAACCTGAACTTTAGATGCCCAAACGACAACTTTAGATGAGTTTAGGAACTTTGCGCGGCTGAAGCCGGAGCTGTCAGGCGCCTCAACTGCTAATGGGCGTCTGAACGGAGCAACAATTGAATAGTTCTGATGGACATCCATTCATATAAACACCCAGCAGGGGGCACAATTGAAATGCCCCTATGTGTAGACATAGAATGGGCAGTGCCCTTCCCCCCCTCCATCCCCCAATTCCCAAATAATAGGTAAAAGGCACAACATGTAAAATGATACACACGTAATCTGATATGTTGGAGCCGGACAATTTTGTCTTTCATCATGTACTACTGTCATAGTTCTGTGACAATCCTTCCAAAGTCACTGACTAACGTTGGGTACACATTTGAGTGATGTGCATTAGTTCCCACATCAGCCCGTCAGCTCAGATTGCCCGTGCACACCGGAATGATGTTAACGATCCACGGGACGGTTATATTCTGTCCATTAGCATATTACAGGACACCAGCGATATCCTCAGGTTTGATGTGAATACAAAGTGCCCGATATGCGCCGACGCTGGATAGGACGACACAGCGCTCAGTGTGTACCCAGCTTTAGAACATCAAGTAAATTGGTCTGTTTCTAGCTATGTATATTAACACATACTCATTAAGGTGCGTTTGACATATACTATGAACGGAGGCAGGAATCGGATGCATATTCGCAAATAGTGCCCTTTCCGTTAATTACCCCTCTGACAATGAAGTTGACCATTTTCCAAATCGTGAGTGACAGTTGCAACAGCGTGTAAACATTGGTAACTGTATTGGAGGCGGAACTCGCCCCCCTCAAGGTTCTATCTTGCCCCAAATGTGTGGATTTTTTTGTATGCAGAGTGACCTATGGGGCAGCAAGCAAAACTCAGCGAATCCGGCGGGACCACATGTAGCTTCAAATGGCCACACTTATACCCGAAAGTGAATTGCGGCTAATTAGATTGTTCCGAACTAGCCACAGCCCAATTTGTGTTACTTTGACAAAAAAAAAAAAAAAAAATATATATATATATATATATATATATATATATAACGCATGCTCTTCAGGAGTGTGGTATGCAAGGTCGATCACTATTGGTCGACAGTAACTAGGTTGATAGGGTCGATAGGTTGACATGTTCTAGGTCAACAGGTCAAAAGGTCGACATGAGGTTTTTTTGATTGGGTTTTTTTGGTGTTTTTTTCTCCGTACAGTGACCGGGAACCCCAATTAGTGCACCGTGTCCCCTCGCATGGCGCGCGAACTTCGGGCAAGGTGCCTCACTGCGCTCAGCACAGGTTACTATTCCCAATCGTAGTTCGCGTGGATCGTTAAGTATGAAAAAGGTCAAAAAAAGAAATAACATTGGGAAAAACTCATGTTGAACTTTTTGACCTGTCGACCTAGACCATGTCGACCTAGAGACCCTGTCAACCTAGTTACTGTTGACCAGTAGTGGTCAACCTAGTTACTGCCGACTTAGTTACTGTCGACCTAGAGACCGGATCCCCTCTTCAGCCAATGAATGTTGATCATTTGCTAATATGGATGATCTGTTTGTATTTCTAGGTCACCAAGAAGGCGTTTATATGCCATGGTGCAAATACGCAAACGCCTTACGTGGAGCAGAAGAAGAGCTTCGTACTCAAGACTCCAAAAGTAACTTATTCTTTAAAAAAGTTATATGAAAAGGAGTAATAGTATTATCATATGATAAAAATGCATTTTGCTTATGTTGCATTGCATTTACAGGGCACACACGATGTCCACCCGCAACAAATGGCCATTCGGGAGAAAGTGTTCCGCACAGTGGTGAATTGTTTTAAGCGTCATGGAGCAGAGAGCATTGACACCCCTGTGTTTGAGCTGAAGGTTAGTCTCCTGGTGGAATTTGTATTTAGCATTGCACTGATCTCAGTGAGTTGCCGGTTGTGTCAAATGTTGTAGTGTACAGAACCCATCATTTGTTAATGTTTTAAAGCATCCAGTTTGTGTTCACTTAGTTCTGGGCCTGCAAGGCAGGGATTTTCTGTGTGTACGTGGCTCAAAGTTTGTCTCGTTTTGATGCGTTAGGACCTGGAGCCATGAGGTTTAATTGGAATTTATTTTCATTAATCTACAGAACTCGCTGATGTACCAGAATAAAAATGCTTCCAGCCGTTTGTTAAAATTAAGTAGAAAAAAAAAGAAAAGAAAATAATAATTGCATAAGTATCTAATGAGGGTCGAATTTGGCCCTCGACAAGGAGCCGAATTTTGACCTCTGCTTACAGGGGTGCACCCGGCCCTCTATATGATGGCCTACGCTTAGGAACGGATTCTATTAGGGGCTGTATTTGGCCCTCTTTGAGGTCTGCATTAAGTGCTGTCTTCAGCCCTCAATGAGGGTCCAGATTCTAACAGGGGTTGGATTAAGTCCCTCTATAAGGGGTTCTATTCGACCCACTATAATGGGCTGCGTTGAGCCGTCTATGAGGTGCCAGATTGGCCCCTCCATGAGGGGCTGGATTCTGACATCTATGATGGACATTGATTCGGCCCTCGATAATCCGGCCTCTCCTAAAATACAGTATTCTATGATGGCCCGGATTCATGAAGGGCCGGTTTAGCCTTCTGTTTTGGGCTGTATGCTATGAGGGGCCAATTTCAGCCCACAATAATGTGTTATAATTTATGAGAGACCAGGCCCTTTATGATGGATTGGATTTGGCCCTTTATGATGGATTGGATTTGGCCCTTTATGATGGATTGGATTTGGCCCTTTATGATTGGATTTGGCCCTTTATGATGGATTGGATTTGCGCTTTATGATGGGTTGGATTTGCCCTTTATGATGGGTCATAATTGGTCCTCTATAAGGGGCTGAATTTGATCCTCTATGAAGGGCCAGATTCGCCCCCTGCATGATTCAGGGCTGCACTCGGCCTTCTATGAAGGTTCAAATTTGGTCCCGAATTTAGCCCTCTATGAGAAGTAGTATTCTATGAGGATCCGGATTCGGGTCTCTATGATGGGCCATATTCTGTGAAGGTCTGGATTCAGGCCTCTTAAGGGTGGCCGTATTTGGACCTCTAAGAGGGTCCGGATTCTATGAGGGTCTGTATCTGGTTCTCTATGATAGTCCAGGTACAGCCCTCTATGAAAGGCCAGATTGTATGAAAGGCTGGATTTGGCCCTCTATGAGGGGCCAGATTCCACACTCTATGAGGGGCCAGATTCCACCCTCTTTAAGAGGCCACATTCAGCCCTCTATGATGGGCTGGATTTGTCCCTTAATAATTGACCGGATTCTATGAGATGCTGAATTGGGCTCTCTATGATGGTCTGCATTTAGCCTTCTATGATGGTCTGGATTAAGCCTTCTATGATGGTCTGGTTTCAGCCTTCTATGATGGGCCGGATTCTATGAGAGGCCAGATTCGGTCCTCTAAAGGGCTGAATTCGACCCTCTGCATAATGGCTGTATTCACGGCTGCGCTCGGCTCTCTATGAGGGGCCAAATTCAGCCAATAATGGGATATATTCTGTGAGAAGCCAGTTTCTGCTCACCTTGATGGTCCGGATTCGTAATCAGCCCTATATAAGGGGCTGAATTCGGTCCTCTATGAAGGGCCAGATTTGCCCTCTGCATAATTCAGGGCTGCATTCGGCCTTCTATGAGGATTCAAATTTGTTCCCGAATTTGGCCCTCTATGAGTAGTAGTATTCTATGGCGATACAGATTTGTCCCTCTATGATGGGGCTGGATTTGGCCCTCTTAAGGATGGCCGGATTTGGACCTCCTAAGAGGGTCCGGATTCTATGAGGGGCCGAATATGATTCTCTTGATTGGGCCGGGGTACAGCCCTCTGTGAAAGGCCAGATTTGGCCCTCTATGAGGGGCCAGATTCCACCCTCTTTAAGGGGCTGAATTCAGCCCTCTATGAAGGGCTGGATTTGGCCCCTAATAATGAACTGGATTCTATGAGATACTGGATTTGGCTCTCAGTGATGGTCTGGACTTAGCCCTCTATGATGGGCTGCATTTGGCCCTTTATGATGGGTTGGATTCGCTACGGTAATTGTTTCTTCTAACACTTTCTTCTCAGCTCCCACATAACATTACCACACCGCCAAATAGCTTCTGTATACCCCAGTAGAGCATAATACCATCTCATATTGTTGTCCAACAAAATACCTAGAATAAACACAGACCTTTCCCAAGACAGTAAGACTCTGTGTGTTATCTGACTCTTCACACCATGGAGCAGCAGAAGAGAGAAAGAGGGCAAAGGTGGAGCAGAGAAGGAGGAAAGGAGAATGGCCGGTTCTTGCCCTTGTGGCGCCCCGGGCAAAATGATAGGGGTGTGGCTTCATACAGGGGCGTGGTCAGTTACGCCCCCATTTGTGCCCCCTGTAGCGCCGCTGAAAGAGGAAAAAAAATGTATACTTACTATCCCCGCTCCTGATTCCAGACCGCTGCAGACTTCCGCCGGCGCCACTCCTCTCCTCGGATCAGCATAGACACTAGAGGTCAATTATGACCCCTAGCGTCTGTGCCACAATGCTGTGCGGTGTGCGATGACGTCATCGCGCACCGCACAGCAAAGGTCTCCTCCACGAAGGGAAACTAGATGCGTAGCGTCTGGTTCCCTTCACAGTGGGGGACCAGTGGGGGGCACAGTATCGGATCTTGCCATGGTGCGGCGCCCTCCGGATGGCGGCGCCCCGGGCAAAAGTCCTGCTTGCCCGTGGCAAGATCCGCTACTGGAAAGGAGCAGGGAGGAGAGGGAAGGGCTGGGACTCGGAGACAGGAGGGAGAAAGGACTTAACACAGTAGCACATTGGTGGCTGGGAGAGGAGAAGCTGGTCACTATACAGCACCACAAGAGCAGAGCCGGCCATGGCTGACTCTGGTTATCACTGTAGCATTGCAGATACCTGCTGGGTGATCGTACCTCTAGATGGGGGTCTGTGAATGATGCGGCACGTGGCCCCACAACAACTACACAGCTGAAAGCTATCCCGAATCACTCAATAGGCGTTCCACCTGGGTGTCATACATCGCACAGCCCGCCCCAGAGCAGGGCCAATCAGCACTTGGGAGTGTTAGCTCAGGGAGAGTGTTGGAGAGAGGGCTAAATGGGAGCAAAGGGAGCACAAGTGACAATACTTGTCATCCGGTGGCTCTATTATATGTTTGTGTGTGTGCCTGGTAGAGAATTTAGACTGTAAGCTCCAATGTGGCAAGCACTGATGTGAATGATTTAAATATTGTCTTTACAGAGCTGTGCAGTATGGTGGTGCTATATGTAAAAATAAATGGCAATAAATAAAAATCCCTAAAGTCAAAGGTGTAGCAAACATGTACAAAGCAACATTCCACATGTCTAATATTGTTGTTTTTTCCCCCCAATAGACATGATTGATACACGGGATAACATAGTAACATAGTTTCTGAAGTTGAAAAAAGACAATTTGTCCATCAAGTTCAACCTATTTGTGATCTCCTACGCTGTATCATTTTTAGGACTAATTTTGTCTATTGCTGATGTCGGCCGTTGTGTTTATTCCACATTTTTTATAACTATAGCGCGCGACTACGCACCATAACCCTGTATATCCCTATACATTAGGAAATTATGTAGCCCATTCTTAAAGGTGTTGACTGAGTCCGCCATTACTACTCTCTCAGGCAGGGAATTCCAAACACATATTTGTCCTTACTGTGAAATAAACTTTATGCCTTATGTTACCGGCGTTCAGGATCTCAGCGGTCAGCATGCCGACGCCGGGATCCCAAACGCTAAAAATGCTGGGAGTCGGAACACTCCAATTCGTGGGTTTCCACGACACCCATAGAGTGGGAATAGAACCTGTGACAAGTGCTGCGGACCCGCAAGGGCTTCGTTGTGCTCACCCCCGACAATCAGGAACAAAGGTCAATTTCAACGTTTCGAAGGTTTAATCCTTTGTCATCAGGATACAAAACATTAATTCAGCTCACCATTAAATCCCCTCACCATGTATTGGCGCCGTCAGACAGCCTCCGGATCCCGCCGATTCACGTGATGTGGTGAAGGGATTTAATGGTGAGTTGTATTAATGTGTTGTATCCTGATGACGAAGGATTAAACATTTGAAACGTTGAAATTGACCTGTGTCTATATGTCCTTTATTCCTGAGTGCTGCCGACACAACGCTATGTGTGTGTGTGTGTGTGTGTGTGTGTGTGTGTGTGTGTGTGTGTGTATATATATATATATATATATATATATATATATATATAATATATATATCCATAATCCTGATGGTTAGCGTACAAATACAATGTTTGGGGGTCTGCGCAGGCACAAGGCCCATTCTACGCATGTGCAGAACGGGTCTTGCGATGTCGCTCGTAGCCCCGTCAGCCGCAGTATGACTGACATGGCATGTTTTCAAGACATGATGGGTCCAGGGTCTGCGTCGTCAGACACCAACTTCTTGGTCCCAGGTGTCCGGATCCTACGGCAAGCCTGAGTAAGCTTCAGGTTACACAGGCTGGCCGGTGCCTGTAACCATGGTCGTGATGGTGATCCGAGGCTGCGACTATCTCCTACAGGCGCCTCCTGCTGCATTCGAATTTTAATTAGACTGAATTGCACAGCCGCTTCCTTGCAACTGTGCAGTTGGGTTGGTAATGAAATGCCGGCCGGCAGGATGCCGACGGTCAGGAGACTGATAGCAGCATCCCAACAGTATAAATCCTGACATGGGGTATTAAGGAGGCTAACCCTAAACCTCCCCTTCCGCAGCCTAACCCGAACTTCCCCGAGTGGTGTCTAAACCTAAACCCATCTTCCTGCACCCTAAGCCTAACCCTAACCGGGTGTGGTTCATAGAGTCGACCACACTTAGGTCGACACAGTCATTAGGTCGACATGAACAAGGTCAACATGGAAAAAGGTCAACATGAGGTTTTTTTTTTGGGTGTAGTTTTCTTCGTAGAGTGAGCAGGAACCCCAATTAGTGCACCTTGTCCCCTCGCTTCACTAGCCATGCTTGGGGCAATGTTACTATTCCCAATCGTAGTCCACGTGAACCGTAAAGTATAAAAAAGTTTAAAAAAAGTAAAACATTTTTTTTAAAAACTCATGTCGACCTAGTGACCATGTCGACCTAATGCGTGTCAACCAGTAGTGGTGGACCTAATGACTGTCGACCTAGAGACCGGACACCCCCTAACCCCCCATCCCTCCCCGGTGGTGCCTAACCCTAACCTCCCCTTCCCGCACCCTAACTCTAAAGTCCCCGGGGTTGGCTAAACCTAAACACCCCCCATCCCCGTCGTAGTACATGCCCTGTGTGGACGATCGGAATCCTGAAGGTCAGGATTCCAGGGTCTGTGTTCTGTCCCCTTTCGGGATTCTGGCGTCGGGATTCCATAATGTGTCGGGATTCCGTCACCGGTATACCGACCGTCGGGATAGTAACCACATCCCGTGCAATTCCATACAAACATGAATTGGGCCCTCCATGCCTGCCCATTCCATCAATTTTTTTGTGTTCCCTGTATGTCCTGCATTGTGGAACACCTGTGGTTCTATATAAATTAAAGATAATAATATAGGTTATCCGGTCTCTAGGTCGACCACACTTAGGTCGGCAATGTCTAGGTTGACAACTATTGGTCGACAGTAACTAAGTCGTCGGGGTCTCTAGGTTGACATGTTCTAGGTCAACATCAGTTTTTCGCAATTTTTTTTCTTTTTTTGAACTTTTTCATACTTAGCGATCCACGCAGACTATGATTGGGAACAGTAACCTGTGCCAAGCCCAGCGGTAGCAGAGCGAGACACCTTGCCTGAAAGTCGCTCGCCATGCGAGGGGACACGGTGCACTAATTGGGGTTTTCCGTCACTTTACGAAGAAAACGACACCAAAAAAAGTAAAAAAACAAAAAACCTCATGTCGCCCTTTTTCCATGTCGACCTTGTTTATGTCGACCTAATAACCATGTCGACCTTTTGACCATGTCAACCGGTCACTGTACGGAGAAAACGACACCAATTTTTTTTATTTTATTTTTAAACCCTAATGTCGACCTTTTGACCTGTCGACCTAGAACATGTTGACCTAGAAACCCTGTCAACCTAGTTACTGTCGACCTAAGTGTGGTCGATCTTCCATACCACACCCTAATACAGAGCTGTATGAGCAGCTTAAAAGGGGTTTTAAATCCTGGGACAACCCGCACCCAACAGTAATAGTTTGGTGGGGATCTCACACTTGCATTACCACAATGAACTTGCACTTTGCTTTTGCAGAATTTCAGTCTTCCTCTCTTACTTACTGGGCGGCCGTCACTGTATTTCTGTATTTTATGTTCCCCCATCTCCTATAGAACGTAGGCAGCTATTGTGTTGGTGCTGCAGCATTTATTGCAGCCTAACCGTTGCTTAGAATTGTGCCTCATGACTGTGTTTAGGTGATGGGTGCTGCTGTAAAATGCGCAGGTTTTCAGGACTCATCCACTGCAAGTCAGAAACCGAGTATAACATTTGTTTCCTCTTCTTTGTTGCGTTAGAAGTGCACATGTTTAAATGGTAATTTTCCGATGTATGACTGCAGAAGCATTGGTAATTAGTATTAAAATGATTCTGAATACCTGCCGAAATGTAAGTCCCGTGTTTCCATCATTTTGTGCTGAATAAATTATGTCCACATTATTATTCTGCTTATTTAAACCTACTTATGAATATTTTATATTCTATGACCGAGCACCTGATTAGAGATTGTAAAAGTATCATCCAGTGATTAATGTTCAGTGTTGTTATTCGGCAGCAGGGATACTATACAGACCCAAGGATTGCAGTGATAGAGCTGCAACTGGCATCGTACACTGCAAATGTTACAGTATCAGTAAGGATTGCAGTGATAAAGCTGCAACTGGCATCGTACACTGCAAATGTTACAGTATCCGTAAGGATTGCAGTGATAAAGCTGCAACTGGCATCATACACTGCAAATGTTACAGTATAAGTAAGGATTGCAGTGATAAAGCTGCAACTGGCATCATACACTGCAAATGTTACAGTATAAGTAAGGATTGCAGTGATAAAGCTGCAACTGGCATCATACACTGCAAATGTTACAGTATCAGTAAGGATTGCAGTGATAAAGCTGCAACTGGTAACGTACACTGCAAATGTTACAGTATAAGTAAGGATTGCAGTGATAAAGCTGCAACTGGCATCATACACTGCAAATGTTACAGTATCAGTAAGGATTGCAGTGATAAAGCTGCAACTGGCATCATACACTGCAAATGTTACAGTATAAGTAAGGATTGCAGTGATAAAGCTGCAACTGGTAACGTACACTGCAAATGTTACAGTATCCGTAAGGATTGCAGTGATAAAGCTGCAACTGGCATCGTACACTGCAAATGTTACAGTATCAGTAAGGATTGCAGTGATAAAGCTGCAACTGGCATCATACACTGCAAATGTTACAGTATAAGTAAGGATTGCAGTGATAAAGCTGCAACTGGCATCATACACTGCAAATGTTACAGTATCAGTAAGGATTGCAGTGATAAAGCTGCAACTGGCATCATACACTGCAAATGTTACAGTATAAGTAAGGATTGCAGTGATAAAGCTGCAACTGGTAACGTACACTGCAAATGTTACAGTATCCGTAAGGATTGCAGTGATAAAGCTGCAACTGGCATCGTACACTGCAAATGTTACAGTATCAGTAAGGATTGCAGTGATAAAGCTGCAACTGGTAACGTACACTGCAAATGTTACAGTATCAGTAAGGATTGCAGTGATAAAGCTGCAACTGGTAACGTACACTGCAAATGTTACAGTATAAGTAAGGATTGCAGTGATAAAGCTGCAACTGGCATCATACACTGCAAATGTTACAGTATAAGTAAGGATTGCAGTGATAAAGCTGCAACTGGCATCATACACTGCAAATGTTACAGTATCAGTAAGGATTGCAGTGATAAAGCTGCAACTGGCATCGTACACTGCAGATGTTACAGCATCAGTAAGGATTGCAGTGATAAAGCTGCAGCTGGCATCGTACACTGCAAATGTTACAGTATTAGTAAGGATTGCAGTGATAACTTTGCTACTGGCATCGTACACTGCAAATGTTACAGTATCAGTAAGGATTGCAGTGATAAAGCTGCAACTGGCATCGTACACTGCAAATGTTACAGTATCAGTAAGGATTGCAGTGATAAAGCTGCAGCTGGCATCGTACACTGCAAATGTTACAGTATTAGTAAGGATTGCAGTGATAACTTTGCTACTGGCATCGTACACTGCAAATGTTACAGTATCAGTAAGGATTGCAGTGATAAAGCTGCAACTGGTAACGTACACTGCAAATGTTACAGTATAAGTAAGGATTGCAGTGATAAAGCTGCAACTGGCATCATACACTGCAAATGTTACAGTATAAGTAAGGATTGCAGTGATAAAGCTGCAACTGGCATCATACACTGCAAATGTTACAGTATCAGTAAGGATTGCAGTGATAAAGCTGCAACTGGCATCATACACTGCAAATGTTACAGTATAAGTAAGGATTGCAGTGATAAAGCTGCAACTGGTAACGTACACTGCAAATGTTACAGTATCCGTAAGGATTGCAGTGATAAAGCTGCAACTGGCATCGTACACTGCAAATGTTACAGTATCAGTAAGGATTGCAGTGATAAAGCTGCAACTGGCATCGTACACTGCAAATGTTACAGTATCAGTAAGGATTGCAGTGATAAAGCTGCAACTGGCATCGTACACTGCAGATGTTACAGCATCAGTAAGGATTGCAGTGATAAAGCTGCAACTGGCATCGTACACTGCAAATGTTACAGCATCAGTAAGGATTGCAGTGATAAAGCTGCAACTGGCATCATACACTGCAAATGTTACAGTATAAGTAAGGATTGCAGTGATAAAGCTGCAACTGGCATCATACACTGCAAATGTTACAGTATCAGTAAGGATTGCAGTGATAAAGCTGCAACTGGTAACGTACACTGCAAATGTTACAGTATCCGTAAGGATTGCAGTGATAAAGCTGCAACTGGCATCGTACACTGCAAATGTTACAGTATCAGTAAGGATTGCAGTGATAAAGCTGCAGCTGGCATCGTACACTGCAAATGTTACAGTATCAGTAAGGATTGCAGTGATAAAGCTGCAACTGGCATCGTACACTGCAAATGTTACAGTATCAGTAAGGATTGCAGTGATAAAGCTGCAGCTGGCATCGTACACTGCAAATGTTACAGTATTAGTAAGGATTGCAGTGATAACTTTGCTACTGGCATCGTACACTGCAAATGTTACAGTATCAGTAAGGATTGCAGTGATAAAGCTGCATCTGGCATCGTACACTGCAAATGTTACAGTATCAGTAAGGATTGCAGTGATAAAGCTGCAGCTGGCATCATACACTGCAAATGTTACAGCATCAGTAAGGATTGCAGTGATAAAGCTGCAGCTGGCATCGTACACTGCACATGTTACAGTATCAGTAAGGATTGCAGTGATAAAGCTGCAACTGGCATCGTACACTGCACATGTTACAGTATCAGTAAGGATTGCAGTGATAAAGCTGCAACTGGCATCGTACACTGCAAATGTTACAGTATCAGTAAGGATTGCAGTGATAAAGCTGCAACTGGCATCGTACACTGCAAATGTTACAGTATCAGTAAGGATTGCAGTGATAAAGCTGCAACTGGCATCGTACACTGCAAATGTTACAGCATCAGTAAGGATTGCAGTGATAAAGCTGCAACTGGCATCGTACACTGCAAATGTTACAGTATCCGTAAGGATTGCAGTGATAAAGCTGCAACTGGCATCATACACTGCAAATGTTACAGTATCCGTAAGGATTGCAGTGATAAAGCTGCAACTGGCATCGTACACTGCAAATGTTACAGTATCAGTAAGGATTGCAGTGATAAAGCTGCAGCTGGCATCGTACACTGCAAATGTTACAGTATCAGTAAGGATTGCAGTGATAAAGCTGCAACTGGCATCGTACACTGCAAATGTTACAGTATCAGTAAGGATTGCAGTGATAAAGCTGCAGCTGGCATCGTACACTGCAAATGTTACAGTATTAGTAAGGATTGCAGTGATAACTTTGCTACTGGCATCGTACACTGCAAATGTTACAGTATCAGTAAGGATTGCAGTGATAAAGCTGCAACTGGCATCGTACACTGCAAATGTTACAGTATCAGTAAGGATTGCAGTGATAGCTGCAACTGGCATCGTACACTGCAAATGTTACAGCATCAGTAAGGATTGCAGTGATAAAGCTGCAACTGGCATCGTACACTGCAAATGTTACAGTATTAGTAAGGATTGCAGTGATAACTTTGCTACTGGCATCGTACACTGCAAATGTTACAGTATCAGTAAGGATTGCAGTGATAAAGCTGCATCTGGCATCGTACACTGCAAATGTTACAGTATCAGTAAGGATTGCAGTGATAAAGCTGCAGCTGGCATCGTACACTGCACATGTTACAGTATCAGTAAGGATTGCAGTGATAAAGCTGCAGCTGGCATCGTACACTGCACATGTTACAGTATCAGTAAGGATTGCAGTGATAAAGCTGCAACTGGCATCGTACACTGCACATGTTACAGTATCAGTAAGGATTGCAGTGATAAAGCTGCAACTGGCATCGTACACTGCAAATGTTACAGTATCAGTAAGGATTGCAGTGATAAAGCTGCAACTGGCATCGTACACTGCAAATGTTACAGTATCAGTAAGGATTGCAGTGATAAAGCTGCAGCTGGCATCGTACACTGCAAATGTTACAGCATCAGTAAGGATTGCAGTGATAAAGCTGCAACTGGCATCGTACACTGCAAATGTTACAGTATCCGTAAGGATTGCAGTGATAAAGCTGCAACTGGCATCGTACACTGCAAATGTTACAGTATCAGTAAGGATTGCAGTGATAAAGCTGCATCTGGCATCGTACACTGCAAATGTTACAGTATCAGTAAGGATTGCAGTGATAAAGCTGCAGCTGGCATCGTACACTGCACATGTTACAGTATCAGTAAGGATTGCAGTGATAAAGCTGCAACTGGCATCGTACACTGCACATGTTACAGTATCAGTAAGGATTGCAGTGATAAAGCTGCAACTGGCATCGTACACTGCAAATGTTACAGTATCAGTAAGGATTGCAGTGATAAAGCTGCAGCTGGCATCGTACACTGCAAATGTTACAGCATCAGTAAGGATTGCAGTGATAAAGCTGCAACTGGCATCGTACACTGCAAATGTTACAGCATCAGTAAGGATTGCAGTGATAAAGCTGCAACTGGCATCGTACACTGCAAATGTTACAGTATCCGTAAGGATTGCAGATTCAGCTTTTTAGCAGAATTTGTAATCCTTTCAGTCACATGCTGGGGTCCGCCTATTTCAGGGCAAGGTCGCCCAGCATGCTACCCACCGCCCACCTACTGCGATCACGTTGTAATTGCGATCACGCCGCAATTACAGCATGGTCGCAGAAACTGAGGATGCCTCCTGCCGCCACTTTTTCCGATCGGAGCGGCTGCATGTGACGACATGCAGCCGCCCCGAAAACACAGCTGACATGTCCCCGTTTTCCTGGCGCAACCCACGAAAGCGCTCGGTCGCTGCCCGCCCCGCGAACGCCTCTGCCTGTCAGTCAGTAGTTAATACGATCCAATCGCATTAACTGCTCGCACATGCGCAGGACATTACCTGCACGTGCGCATAGCGGGGCCTTCTCAAAAATTGCGGTTTCATCGCTTTTGTCTTTGTGACATCTCTCTGATCGCTAGAGGACATTTGTTGCTTATTTTCTACTTCAGCGTTTTTGTTTTCTTAAAATCCAGCATTTTTTTTTTAATCAATAGCCCCTCCCAAGAATCCCAGTACCTCTCCCATATCTGCGGCCCCTGAAATCCCAAGCAGGGGCTGATTTTATCAAACGATGATTTTGTCGGTGTGTTGCAAGTCGCTGGATTTAGTAAAGCAAATCTGCTGCGTACCAAAGACTTTAAAACCTGACACCATCCTGATAAAAATACAAACCGCCAGACCTGCTTTCACAATCTAAATTGCAGTGTAAAAATAAAGCTAACATGTGTGGGCTACATGCAAAAGCAGCCAGTATTTACCCTGCACAGAAAAATTATAAATGTATTTGCTGCTCCCCTTGCATTGCAACATGGTTTGTTCCAGACACAAAGTTACTTGCTTTTTATGACTTGCTTCCAAATCCATATCAGGCCCATATGGCGGAACTGAAGCCAGTTTGAGCTATCTTGTATATCGGTGTGTATAAAAAGCCCCCCTCCTTCCCACTCAGTGCCCCGCTACTGTTTTAAAAATAAAGTCTTGATGCAGAGATAGACGCTTTTGCAAAAGCCATTGCGGATAACTCAGATCTGATCGCTGCTGTGCGTTTTCGCACAGCAGGTGATCACATCCGAACTAGGCATGTGTATGCACTGCAATGCGCAGGCACGTTGCACAGCTGCAAAGCGGAACGCCGGTCAGCTACGGGTTTATGCGAAGGATCCATTCGCACGGGCGATCGCAAGGAGATTGACAGGAAGAAGGCGTTTGTGGCTGTCAGCTGACCATTTTCAGGGAGTGTTTGGAAAAATGGAGGCGTGTCCAAGCGTTTGAAGGCTGGGAGTCTGACGTCCACAGCGCCTCGGCACAACCAGAAAATGAGGCTGGCGCTCCCCCAATTTTTGTAACGCCCCCAAACGGCTGCATCCTGTCAGTCAGGCTGCGGCATCCAGGGCACTGCAAGCGATTTCCCAGAACGAGGTCTGCACATGCACAGCTCTCGCACCATCAGAGATGTATATAACATCGTACATCTCTGAATTAGGCCGTGCATGCCTAATGCATCGTACTGATGGAAAGTAATTGGAAATTCCTGAGCAGCTGCATCTAGGGATAGTTTCCAGGATGCATAGATAAGCTGTTTCTACACATTGGGGGTCATTCCGAGTTGTTCGCTCGCAAGCTGCTTTTAGCAGCTTTGCACACGCTAAGCCGCCGCCTACTGGGAGTGAATCTTAGCTTATCAAAATTGCGAACGAAAGATTAGCAGAATTGCGAATAGACACTTCTTAGCAGTTTCTGAGTAGCTCCAGACTTACTCGGCATCTGCGATCAGATCAGTCAGTGTCGTTCCTGGTTTGACGTCACAAACACACCCAGCGTTCGCCCAGACACTCCTCCGTTTCTCCAGCCACTCCCGCGTTTTTCCCAGAAACGGTAGTGTTTTTTCGCACACACCCATAAAACGGCCAGTTTCCGCCCAGAAACACCCACTTCCTGTCAATCACATTACGATCACCAGAACGAAGAAAAAACCTCGTAATGCCGTGAGTAAAATAACTAACTGCATAGCAAATTTACTTGGCGCAGTCGCACTGCGGACATTGCGCATGCGCATTAGCGATTAATCGCTCCGTTGCGAGAAAAAAATACAGAGCGAACAACTCGGAATGACCCCCATTGTGCCAGACCGGTCAGTGTAGCGAGCACTGCATAGTGTATCAGGTACGCACTGGGCGGCTGCTGAGGGCTTTTCATGCTTGTCTGAAGTGCAGAGCAGAACTCTATTCATTCGTTTAAATGGGAAATTGGAAGTGCAGCCTACATGCGATGCGTTCAGCATCCCGGCGGTTGGGATGCCGGCGGTCATGTGACCAATGACGGAATGCTGACACCACTCCGGCGACAGCTGACTTTCGAAGTTGAGTATCGGGGTTAGGGTTAGGTACTAGGGGTGTGATTAGTCATTGCCGCCAGCTTCGAGAATTAGCTGTAGCTGACACCACCGGAGGGCTAGCCATAGTCGCCACCTCCAGGGGGCTAGAGTAGGGGAGGGTAGAAATACTTACCCCATCCGCAGTGGGGATCTTCATTGTCTGGATGTCGGTGTCAGTTTTCTCTCTTACTTCAGATCACACAGAGGCAAGTGTAAGGAAGTTCGGACATCCGACTTGTGGAAGTCGGCACCATTGTAACATCATCAGTGACATAGGTACCATTGTGATATCACCAGCAACATAGATACCATTGTGACAACATCATGAGTGACATCAGTACCATTGTGATGTGACATTATTAGTGAATAGGTACCATTGTAACATCATCAGGGACATATGTAGCATTGTGGCCTCTTCAGTGACTTGGGTATCATTGTGCCATCATCAGGGACATCATCAGTGACCTAGGTACCATTGTGACATCATCAGTGACATAGGTACCATTATGACATCATCAGTGACTCTGGTACCACTGTGACATCAAAGATATAGGTACCATTGTGACATCATCAGTGACCTAGGTACCATTGTGACATCATCAGTGACACAGGTACCATTGTGGCATCATCAGTGACATCATGAGTGACATTGGTACCATTGTGACATTGGTACCATTGTGCCATCATCACTGACATATGTAGCATAGTGACATGGGTGCCACTGTGACATCATCAGTGACATGGGTACCACTGTGACATCATCAGTGACATGGGAGCCATTGTGACATCATCAGTGACATAGGTGCCATTGTGACATCATCAGTGACATAGGTGCCATTGTGACATCATCAGTGACATATGTAGTAGCATAGTGCCATGGGTGCCACTGTGACATCATCAGTGACATGGGTACCACTGTGACATCATCAGTGACATAGGTGCCACTGTGATATCATCAGTGACATAGGTGCCACTGTAACATCATCAGTAACGTAGTTGCCATTTTGACATCATCAGTGACATAGGTACTATTTGTGACGTAGCTGCCTTTGTAATATCACCAGCGACCTAGATACCATTGTGATATCAGTGACATAGGTGCCATTGTGACACCATCAGTGACATATCTAGCATTGTGACATCAGTGACATGGGTGCCTTTGTGACATCATCAGTGACATAGATGCCATTGTGACATCATCAGTGATATAGGTACTATTTGTGACATCAGTGACATAGGTACCATTGTGACATAGTTGCCATTGTGACCTCATCAGTGACAGTTACCATAGTGATATCACCAGCGACCTAGATACCATTGTGACATAATCAGTGACATCATGAGTGACATTGGTACCATTGTAACCTCATCAGTGACATCGGTACCATTGTGACCTCATCCGTGACATAGGTACCATTGTGACATCATCAGTGCATGTCATACTAGCTACTGGGCTCTGTAGTCTTCACATTTTTCGAAAAACTACCAGGGGTTTCTGTTTTCACGGCTATTTAGAGTCTTCATGCAGATTTCACTAGAAGGCTAATAGGCACTACAGGATAACACTGAAAGACATGAACGATCTCGTTCATTAATGAATGAGAACGCGTTCATATCGTTCAGTGTGTAGGCACCAACGATGAACAATGCACAGCCCCGCGCTCGTTCATCGTTGATGCCGGGTCACTCATGCATGCCAATATGTACAATCTCGTCCATAATAGCATGCACTGCTATGGAGCTGGGTGACAGGGGGAGTGAAAAAACTTCACTCCCCCTGCCGCCGGGTTGCCCGCTGGCAGTATCGCCCATCGGGCACCTCGGAGGCCAATCGCCAGGTGTGTAGGGCCCTTTAGAGGCAGTGCAGGATTGCTTCAGCTCCAGAGTTGAGGACAGCTGAGAGCCAAATGCGGGAATCCTCAGCGAAATGCAGCAATGATGCAGCCCGGAACCAAATGCATGAACTGAATGAACATCCACAAATGACGTTGTAAAAAATAAATAGCATTTGGGTGGAGTTTTCCTTCTCTTTAGTTTAATCTTCACCAGATTTCTTTGAAAATGTCATTACATATAGAATTGAGATTGCTGGAGGTGCGGGATGCCGGCCGATCTCAGACGTTTTTTTAAAGGGGCAATCAATTACAAAGCATGGCTTTGCCTTGTAAGTGATTGCCCCATTAAAAAAACGCCCAGTACACCATTGCATAAAAGAACACACAACATTAGTTAAAGCCACAGACAAGGAAGGACAAGAACAGGGGCAATGGTAGGGCAACTCGCTGTAGATGGTGGGAGCAGGCAGCGATAACTTGCACTTGCAATGCTTATGCAGGATGACACGGACACCGATTCTGATGCTGCGGTCGGTGACGGGGATGTGTCGAGGGGGACGGCATGCTAAGGGGGTGCAGTTGATGATTGAAGCTGTAAGGGATGTGTTACACATCCCTAACACAGCTCCTGAGCAGGTGGAGGCCTTTTTCACAGACAGTAAAAAGCCCCCCCCCTCACTTTCCCGGCATCCAAAGAATAGAATGCTATCTTTGAAAAAGCCTGGGAAAATCCGGAAAATAAATTCCAGATCCCTAAGAGGGTCTTAGTTGCTTTTCCTTTCCCAGAAGAAGATAGGAAAAAGTGGGAGTCTCCGACGATAGTTGACGCCTCTGTCACCAGGCTTTCCAAACAGGTGGTATTACCGGTCCCTGAATCTACCGCGTTGAAGGACCCGGCAGATCGCAAGGTGGATGCTATGCTAAAATCCATTTACACGGGTTCAGGGGCTATACTGCGGCCTACTATAGCCTGTGTGTGGATTGCAAAAGCTATTGCCAGGTGGTCAATCACTCTGCAGGAGGAATTGACTACGATGGATAAAGGTGACGTTGATTTATTTTTACGCCATATTCAGGATTCTGCAGGACTCCTGGTAGATTCCATGAAGGACCTGGGTTCCATGGCTGAGGGGATCTACTCCATGTCCGTCTCGGCTCGCAGAGGTCTCTGGCTGTGCCAATGGTAGCGCAACTCGCTGTAGATGGTGGGAGCAGGCAGCGATAACTTGCAGGGGATTGTGGGAGAGACAGAACAGCTTTCAATAATCCTGTGCTCATCAGTTGGGCAAGCAAACAGTATGAGAATTGCTGAAAAAGGACAGGGAAAATCCGCACTAATTCAACTTCAGTAGATTCAATAGCAGGCATTTTCCCCCCGTTTTTTAATCCATTTTTGCCCATGCCATTTTTGTTTTTTGTCAAATCGGTGGGTGAAAACTGACCCAAAAACTGTCAAACGCCCACAAATTCGACAAAACACATGGATCGGCTGCGACTTTGCCGTTCCACGTGGTTTTCGCCCGTGCAAATTTTTCGACCAGTTGAAAAAATGGCACGTGCATTGAATAGGTCGAATGCAAATTCGACCTAAAATTGGACTAAAAGTGCCGTTTTTTTCGTCTGGTCGAAAAAACGGCACTAATTTAATACCCCCCATAGGTGGCATGGATCGTACTAGGGTAGAACAAGAGCTTACATTCCAAAAGACCCTTTCCATCCATTACAGTGATTGGGGGACCTGCCAAGACAGATGATCAGGGGAGTGTAAGTGTTATTTTAGCTAACTTACCCAACTCTGAAAACCTGTATTATTATATTGTACTAATTTATCATATTCCAAAGACAGAGGATCAGGACCTCTGCACAGATGCTAATCTAGGCCTCTAGAATAATAGCGTCCTATGTTTCTTATTGCTTGCATGGCACATTACAGCCTAGCTATGAGACTGCTCTGTATTAATTCAGACTAGCATATATGATTTTTTAATTGTTAATTACAGTTGTTAGGGGCCTAATTCACAGCAAACAGCTACAGGAAGACCCTATCTAAGGCGTTATAAATCTGTCTTCTAGTGCGATTCATTATTTATTAAGATATCACATTAGGTGTGTTGCGATCATGCGGCGCCCTTGGACTGCTTTGTGGATAATTATGTGTGTAATTTACTGTACGGAGTCTCTGGAGAATCCGCCCCCTGTGCTCTCATTTGTAATACATTATTCATTCATGCATTTTTTTTCCTTGTGTTTACACCATGCTGACTTGTTGGCGTATGCCAGATATTTATGCCCATCATTTAGATGTTGGCCCAGTAACCTATGCAAAGTAATTATACAGGAAAAGTTCTGTTTAATTACACTGCAAGCGTGCATATGTATTGTGCTGCCGCTAGCACTTTGCTTTTGCAGGATTGCAGGCTTTCTCCGGCACTGGCTGGGCGGCCGTCACAGTATTTCAGTGCGTTGTTTGTGCCGATGAAGGCAGAGGCTGAATTTGTAATATTAATAAGTTTAGTTTTTTTTTTTAATAGGTGTGTTGCCATGGTAATGGAGTTTATGGGAGCTGGGGGTTTTTACTGTGCATTTAGTCATCATTTAATTTCTGTATTAGGTGATGTAGGTGCTGGCTGATTGGATTTGCCAGTCTGTACGTGCCAAGTGCAATGCCAGCTAGTCCTACGTGCCTGCATTTGAGGGAGATTATGAAAGCAACACCTTTATGTGCCCGGCGCAGAACTTCTCCGTCTGAGAGGCGCGTCATCAAACTGTCTTACGCCCATCTGTAATTCTGTACCAGCTAGATAATGTGGTATGAGGCAAATGTGGTATAGAAGATCTAGGGGTAAATGTATTAAGAGGGGAGTTCTATTTAAGATGGGATGTTGCCCATAGCAACCAATCAGAATCCAGGTATTATCTTCTAGAACACAGGTTCTCAAACTCTGTCCTCAGGACCCCACACGGTTCATGTTTTGCAGGTCACCTGTAGATTTTTCAAATGTGACAGTTGGTGATACACAGTGCAGCTGTCGGGTGACATGGAAAACGTGAACCGTGTGGGGTCCTGAGGACCGAGTTTAAGAACCACTGTTCTAGAAGGTGCTAGATTGAGGAGAAGTAGAATCTGATTGGTTGCTATGGGCAACATCCCATCTTAATCAGAACTTCCATCTTAGTAAATGTACCCTTTACAGTAATTAGACAGTCATTAGGTGGCACCCCATATGGTCAACATGCCTTAGGTCGACCAGGTCAAAATGGAAAAGGTAGGGCAGCACAAAAGGTCGACATGGAAAAGGTAGGCAGCACAAAAGGTCGACAGGGTCAAAGGGTCGACATGGAAAAGATAGAGAGCACAGAAGGTTGACAGGGCCCAAACGGTCAGCATGGACATGGTCGACACACAAAAAGGTAGACACATTTTTTTGGATGACATTTTCTACGTTTCATGATATGTGACCACAATTATAGCAAACGTAGATGCTCTCCACGCTTCCGGGCAGGTTACTATTCCCAATCATAGACCACGGTGAATCAAGCAAAAGTTTAAAAATATAGGAAAAACACCCCAAAACTTGTGTCACCCATATGTGTCAACCATTGTCATGTCAACTTTTGAACCTGTCGACCTTTTGTATCTGTTGACCTTAAGCACTGTCTACCTTTTACCTGTCGACCTAATGCATGTCGGCCATATGGTGTGGACCTATTGACTGTCTATCTAGACGTGTAGATCTATCATCTGGATACCGGAAATGTGTGAGGTAGCTGTGCTTGGGATCAAGGGCCTAATTCAGAGGCCCGATGGTTTACGTACATCTCCGATGTTAGCCGATCTGCACGTGTGCGTCTCTGTTTCAGCGACAACGGTTGCAGTGCCCCCTAAACCCCTGTATTCTGTGGCTGTTTGGGGGCAGGGAAGGGACCACGACAGCCAGCGTGTCAGATAATAGGGCTGCGTCGGCCCTATTTCCTGGGCATGTCGAGGCCAATGGCATCAATGACATCGGCAGCATAAAAACACCAGCCATCCTAAGAAACCTGCGGGTGACCAATGTTCACACAGATGATGCTGCATCTTCAGATAGCGGCCATCTTGGAATCAGTATGAAAGCTATGCAAACCAAGCACACAGTAATAAACTAAAAATGCTGCAATGGTCAATAAGTCCGATGTTTTACCATCCGTATGACTGTGCATTAAACAGTGCTGCACTTTGCTGTTTCTCAGCCTCTTAAAAAACCTACAGTACCCTTAGGGGTGACCATCAACAACCATCAGTGGTTTTCCACCAGTGGTCGATGGTTTTACAATCGATTGTGGTTATTCAATGTTTTTCAGTGTTTCCTCCACCAACAAGAGACGGCCCTGCTCCTGTGTACAACTAAGGCCTACTCCCTTCCCTGACTGGCCGGCTGTTCCTAACAGCAGAGATGTCTATCAATAGTGTTATGCCATGTTAAATAAAGATGGCACCATCAATGGTTAACCCACAGATGGCCATCACTTCCTCCTCTCTCTTTACCTCCAGGTTCCTGCAGTTCATCACAAATACCCTGTAATGTAACACACATCCTTGGGCACAGATCATATATAATGGAGCACACAGGCCCTGCAATGAAGCACACCATACAGGGCACAGATGGAGCACACATGACCTGTAATGCAGCAGCACACCTCTTCAGTAAATCAACACTTCCTTGATCACCAGTCACCTGTAATTCATCACACATCCTTGGTCACAGAGCCACTCGTGCCATCAGTGTACTGGAGAGAGGCGGCCATTTTCTTGTAGCACAGGTTGGGAGAGATGCATCAAACCTCTGAGAGAGATCATTTACTAATCGGCTTCTAACGGTCAGTTTACAGGCTGTGTTTGAAAAATTACATTGGCTGATTGGTTCGTACTTTATCTCTCTCTGAGGCATAAGTTGGCATGGGGATCAAGTTTCATGTAGTAATACCAATATCTTATTACAGCCACTTATTTTAAAGATAACTTTATATTCACCGTATCAAATGGTGCACATCATGTATGTATTGAGTTTTAGAATTGTGCAGTTTTCATAGTCTAGTCTAGACAAATGGCAGCCTGTTGGTCATGTGAGTAGACAAAATGGCTGCCTGTTGGTCATGTGACTGGTTGGGTTTGGCATGGAGATTAATACTTTGAGCCTGGAAATAATGTATCTCTCCTGTGCTATAGTGTCCTGCTAAAGGCAGTGTAGTTTAGTTTTTATTTATTTTTGTGTTTTTCTTTTTAAAGTCCATACAATTTTTGTCTAGGGAGATGATTTGCTTTTTACATACAGTTGTTATAGGTGACACATGCTGTTCTTGTAGCTAATTCTCCATTGCTTGTTTTATGACTGAAAGGTCAGCCAATGCTGTTGCAGATGACTTATCTGCTTTGTGCTGTTGTAGGAAACACTCACAGGAAAATATGGAGAAGATTCCAAACTTATCTATGACCTGGAAGACCAAGGGGGCGAGCGTCTGTCTCTGCGCTATGATCTGACCGTATCCTTTTCAGAGGCTGGTTAAAAACCACTTGGCTTCTTATCAGGTCTTTCTTTTTTTTTTTTTTTTTTTTTTTTATAAACAGACATCCTTTTCATAGATAATTCTGAGCATATAAAATAGAGCAGGGAAAAAACACCTTCCTACAGATACACTTCCTGTGAAGCTGCCGTCTCCTACAGGTAGTTACCTGTACTGTATACATGTATGGGAGGAGGGTAAAAGAGATCGTAAAAGAGAGCTCTGAAACAGTGACGTGCGGTGAGGTAATTGGCTGGGGAGGCACTAAGATATATATATATATATATATATATATATATATATATATATATGATGTACAAATAGGCGACACTCTCTGACTTTTTGTGTACAAGAAAAGAGATGACCCCCTCTTGTTAGCTTGACGTTTCGGTTTTATTAACCGTCATCAGAAGATACAAAAGATACAACAAACAATCTTACCTTAATATAACTTAACACACCACGTGCAGCGTCCCCGGAGCCCCGGCAGACCCATATCCGGTTGCGTCATCGCATGTAGACACCACTGTCCACTTGATGACGTATACCCGGCTCTAAGTGCATACCCATCACCATGACAACACACAGCATTGGAGAAATGTAAATCAATAAAACTGCAGACTCTGTAAAACAAAGAGTACAGCAGACATTCTAAGAGATATCCATGTTAAACAATCGGACTAAATAATCACCCTTACATATTAAAGAAGAACACTTAGAGAAGTTCCCCCTCATAGAAAACATGACAAGGATAGCGTCTCATTGAGGCCGTTTGGAGCCACCGTGTTCAATCGGTGTATCCAGCGGGCTTCTTTTTGCAATAAAACTTGTGGGCAGTGGTGTCTACATGCGATGACGCAACCGGATATGGGTCTGCCGGGGCTCGACCCAACGACCCATAACCACCCTAACACTCCCCCCACCCCCCTCCCTGCAGCCTAACCTCCTCCTCCTGCCTGCAGCTTAACCATAACGTCGACATTCTGACAGTGTCGATATTCCACCTGTTGACATTCCCAATATGTTGACTCGTTGCCTGTTGAAATATTAACTGTTGACATCATAATTGTTGACCTTTGACTACATGCCGACTCGGACTCTTGTATTTTACTAATATAGGAGACGGAGTGGAAGGTTTGGCTTACCGACTCCACAGCCCAGGCGGAGTTGGGGTGATCAGACTGATGGGTGTGCTTGAACTGAAGATTTGCCTGTCACATAAGCTTAGCCTTGCTGTATAGAGCACAGGTCACCGCATGTAAAAGATGTGCACATTTAATACATCCACAGAACATGAAAAACACCTTAACTCCTTTTGGATAGGTCCCCTTTGCGCGCTTTTTGGCAATGAATAAAATCACCCATATCAAGCGCTACCAGATTGCCAGAGTTTACAGGCGTGAAAACCCCGGCAGGGGGCGCTACAGAGAGTTTTATCAGTGTGTAAGTATTAAAGAGTAAGTCGTGTCCAATGGATGAATGTTACATACCGAGTGTTCGTAAATGATTTATTGCACCCAACTGCACCTTTCTAATATAATGTATATAATGGAAACCTGTATTCTCCACCAATAAAAGGACATTTTGTGAATTAAAAAGTAGAATATGGGCAAAAGAATAAAAATATATATTGATATTGTAATGGGAGGCAGTCAATTGACCGCCTGTTTGGATCTCGGCGGTCAGGATACCGACGCCGGAATACCGACACCAGCTGAAATACTGGCGGTCGGAGTTCTGACCGCCGACTGGTTACCCCTCTTGGGTGGTGGTCCATGCCACCACCCGGAGGGGAGGACACGCTGCGCTCGCCGTCGGGATCTCGGCTGTCGGGCTCCCGCCATCAGTCTCCTGACCGCCTGGAACTCGTGCTGATCTCATTGTAACAGGGTCAGGGAAACAGGAACCATCACCTGGGGTAGATATCAGGGTGCAGCAGCTGAGAGATCACACAAGTCTCTCGGTTTGGTGCAGCTGACCTCAGCTAGTTTTATTATGCAGCAAAACAGAAATATACATCAAAAATGAAATACCTTGCCGAAAAAGAAAAGAAAAATACAAGGAGAAGTTTACCAGGCACAGCTCACTGGTTTTCAATAGCAGGTTTCTCTCTCTGAGACTCCATAGTCTCTCCTCTTTCCCCAGGCAGTGTGAGAAAGAGATGATAAGGCTAACAGTCTTTTTAACACACACCTGCAGGTGAAAGAACCTAATTAGCCTTCTGTGAGGCCTAAATGGATGGAGATCCCGCCCTCTCTTCTCACATCCAACCCAAGGACCCTTATACGATTTTTACCAAATGCTGTCAGCAGAACTAACACAGTATTCCTGGGGTTTTAAAACACATACAAGTAGGAAAGAAAGCTGGGGCAAATATTCCTGCCTCCCACCACTATTCCAGTGATCTTATCACAATATGCAAAACTGAGTTCAGGAGTGTATGTATGTATATATATATATGTGTGTGTGTGTATATGTATGTATGTGTGTGTGTGTGTGTGTGTGTGTGTATATATATATATATATATATATATATATATATATATATATATATATGAATGTATATAGATATATCTCTTTGGACACTCGACCACCTTTAGCCTTGACAAACAAACCCGTCTCTTCGGTCCTTTACTGCAGTGTTACATGTACCCCACCCTGTGAGTGGTAAGTGCATAGCTGTGCCCCGCTTCTGGTGCGGTGAGTGCTGTGGTTTTTACTCTGTGTGTATATGAAGGGGTTAATCTATGGTTAGCTCTTATTAACCGTGGCCACTAGCTTTCTCATGCACCCCTGTGTGGACTTTATTATCCTGAACCTGTCTCAGCTGTTCCTTAGCAATCATCTTTGAGCCAGTGCAATAGGTGACTAGTGTGCCTTTAAAAGCCATAAAGTCTGTGGCAGGTACACATTACATCTAGCAGGCAGATGATGCAGCAGTGTGGTAGTCAGGTTTTAAGACTCTGTGATAGTGTAGGACCTGTATGAAGGTGGGGTACCTTGAATCGGTATACAGGCTTCCGTGCATTGGCCAATCCACCAACTAAACCCCCATCATTTATTTATTGAATTGTTGAGGATAAGTGAGTTTACTTTGGTGAGTGCTGGGTTCTCTGTTTGTATTTATTAGAGCGATGTGGTCATGGGCTACATGCACCCCACCCTGTGAGTGGTAAGTACAGCTGTGTACCCCGCTTCTGTGGTGGAGAGTGCAGTGTTACATGCACCCCACCCTGTGAGTGGTAAGTGCATAGCTGTGCCCCGCTTCTGGTGCGGTGAGTGCTGTGGTTTTTACTCTGTGTGTATATATATGTATGTATGTGTGTGTGTGTGTGTGTGTGTGTGTATGTATATATAGATAGATAGATATATAGATATATATATATATATATATATATATATATATATAGATAGATATATATATATATATATAGATATATCTCTTTGGACACTCGACCACCTTTAGCCTTGACAAACAAACCCGTCTCTTCGGTCCTTTACTGCTGAAAAGAGTGGAGAAGTTACCCGTAGCAACCAGTCAGATTAATAGGATGTAACCACCTGTTAACCACTTATCTATTATCTTGCATGGCCACTAATAAAGGACATGGCTGTCAAGGCTAGTCTGAGTGTATCCTACAATATAAGACACTCTTGAAGAGATTTCTCAAGCCTTCTTAAGTGGACACGTTCTTTGTGTCGCCCATAGCAACCAGCCAGTCTGTAGCTATCATTTAGCTAGTACAGTCTATAAAATGATGGCTAGAATATGATTGGCTGGATACATCTACCCCTGGGTGTGCAGCGTTCAGATTGGCCCAAGCTACTGTCCAATCAGATGCCTCACTCACTGTACACCGTCATCTTGGCAGATGTTAATATTATAAAAGTGTTTATTATAATGACAAAATGCTGCATTGATATAAATGCCCCATGTTTGTGTCACTGGCTGCTAGAACGGACAACACTGCACATTGTCTATAGATGATACAACTTATAACATCCCAGCAGTGTCCGATCCTGTCTGTAATACTATTTACCTATTTTAAAATGTATGAGTTGGTAAATGTAACGGCATCTGTATCGCGTGGACTGTCTCTATTGATCCCACCATTGCATATTCATGACAGGATTTTGACATTGCCGGACACCACGACCCCATGATCCCTGATGCAGAGTGTCTGAAGATTATGTATGAGATACTCAGCGAGCTGGAACTGGGAGGGTTTCTCATTAAGGTTAGTGCTGATCTGAAACAAATATGAACCACACTTAATGGAATGAGAGTAAATACATCTGTTTTTCTGTGTTGTGCAGTGTAATAGGTTTCCCACCTTCTGCGGTTTCTGGGAGATATATAATTGGCAATAAATGGAATTTCCTTGGCGTGTCCTGACACAGCACCTTGTGTCACTGTTCTGCAGGGGTCACTGTATTTCATTCTGATCTCACCGTGCTCTTACCTGGCCTGTGACACACCGGCCATTCACAGTCATGGGCAAGTTCATATTGGCAGAGCAAGCCACATGTATAATTCTGTAATGCATAGAATGGAACCATAAACACGTCCATACTGTAAAGGCCTACAGCAGCCCTACTGACAGCAGCACATTCCCGCCTCACTGACAGCACCACATCCCCACCTCACTGACAGCAGCACATCCCTGCCTCACTGACAGCACCACATCCCCACCTCACTGACAGCAGAACATCCCTGCCTCACTGACAGCACCACATCCCCACCTCACTGACAGCACCACATCCCCACCTCACTGACAGCAGCACATCCCTGCCTCACTGACAGCACCACATCCCCACCTCACTGACAGCAGCACATTCCTGCCTCACTGATAGCAGCACATCCCCACCTCACTGACAGCAGCACATCCCTGCCTCACTGACAGCACCACATCCCCACCTCACTGACAGCAGCACATCCCTGCCTCACGGACAGTAGCACATCCCCGCCTCACTGACAGCAGCGCATCCCCGCCTCACTGACAGCAGCACATCCCCCCCCATCACTGACAGCAGCACATCCCCCCCCATCACTGAGCGCAGCACATCATTGCCTCACTGAGCGCAGCACATCACTGCCTCACTGACAGCGGCACATCCCCGAATAACTGACAGCGGCACATCCCCGCCTCACTGCCATGAGCACATCCCCGCCTCACTGACAGTGGCACATCCCCACCTCACTGACAGCAGGGCATCCCCGCCTCACTGACAGCGGCACATCACTGCCTCACTGACAGCAGCACATCACTGCCTCACTGACAGCAGCACATCCCCACCTCACTGACAGCAGCACACCCCCCCCCCATCACTGACAGCAGCACATCCCCACCTCACTGACAGCAGCACAACCCCGCCTCACGGACAGCAGCACAACCCCGCCTCACTGACAGCAGCGCATCCCCGCCTCACTGACAGCAGCGCATCCCCGCCTCACTGACAGCAGCACATCCCCCCCATCACTGACAGCAGCACATCCCCCCCATCACTGACAGCAGCACATCCCCCCCCATCACGGACAGCAGAACATCCCCCCATCACTGAGCGCAGCACATCATTGCCTCACTGAGCGCAGCACATCACTGCCTCACTGAGCGCAGCACATCACTGCCTCACTTACAGCGGCACATCCCCGAATCACTGACAGCGGCACATCCCCGCCTCACTGACATCAGCACATCCCCGCCTCACTGACAGCGGCACATCCCCACCTCACTGACAGCAGGGCATCCCCGCCTCACTGACAGTGGCACATCCCCGCCTCACTGACATGAGCACATCCCCGCCTCACTGACAGCAGCACATCACTACCTCACTGACAGCAGAACATCACTACCTCACTGACAACGGCACATCCCCCCTCACTGACAGCGGCACATCTCACTGACAGCAGCGCATCCCTCCTCACTGACAGCAGCACATCCCCTCCTCACTGACAGCAGCACATCACTATCTCACTGACAGCAGAACATCCCCACCTCACTGACAGCAGCACATCCCCGCCTCACTGACAGCGGCACATCCCCTCCTCACTGACAGCAGCGCATCCCTCCTCACTGACAGCAGCACATACCCCCCATCACTGACAGCGGCACATCTCCTCACTGACAGCAGCGCATCCCTCCTCACTGACAGCAGCACATTCCGGCCTCACTGACAGCAGCACATCCCCCCCATCACTGACAGCGGCACATCTCCTCACTGACATCGGCACATCCCCTCCTCACTGACAGCAGCGCATCCCTCCTCACTGACAGCAGCACATTCCCGCCTCACTGACAGCGGCACATCCCTCCTCACTGACAGCAGCACATTCCCGCCTCACTGACAGCGGCACATCCCTGCCTCACTGACAGCAGCACATCCCCGCCTCACTGACAGCGGCACATCCCCTCCTCACTGACAGCAGCACATTCCGGCCTCACTGACAGCGGCACATCCCTCCTCACTGACAGCAGCACATTCCCGCCTCACTGACAGCGGCACATCCCTCCTCACTGACAGCAGCACATTCCCGCCTCACTGACAGCGGCACATCCCTCCTCACTGACAGCAGCACATTCTCGCCTCACTGACAGCAGCACATCCCCCCCATCACTGACAGCGGCACATCCCTCCTCACTGACAGCAACACATTCCCGCCTCACTGACAGCGGCACATCCCCCCCATCACTGACAGCGGCACATCCCTCCTCACTGACAGCAGCACATTCCCGCCTCACTGACAGCGGCACATCCCTCCTCACTGACAGCAGCACATTCCCGCCTCACTGACAGCGGCACATCCCTCCTCACTGACAGCAGCACATTCTCGCCTCACTGACAGCAGCACATCCCTGCCTCACTGACAGCAGCACATCCCCGCCTCACTGACAGCGGCACATCCCCTCCTCACTGACAGCAGCACATTCCGGCCTCACTGACAGCGGCACATCCCTCCTCACTGACAGCAGCACATTCCCGCCTCACTGACAGCGGCACATCCCTCCTCACTGACAGCAGCACATTCCCGCCTCACTGACAGCGGCACATCCCTCCTCACTGACAGCAGCACATTCTCGCCTCACTGACAGCAGCACATCCCCCCCATCACTGACAGCGGCACATCCCTCCTCACTGACAGCAACACATTCCCGCCTCACTGACAGCGGCACATCCCCCCCATCACTGACAGCGGCACATCCCTCCTCACTGACAGCAGCACATTCCCGCCTCACTGACAGCGGCACATCCCTCCTCACTGACAGCGGCACATCCCTCCTCACTGACAGCAGCACATTCCCGCCTCACTGACAGCGGCACATCCCTCCTCACTGACAGCAGCACATTCTCGCCTCACTGACAGCAGCACATCCCCCCCATCACTGACAGCGGCACATCCCTCCTCACTGACAGCAACACATTCCCGCCTCACTGACAGCGGCACATCCCCCCCATCACTGACAGCGGCACATCCCTCCTCACTGACAGCAACACATTCCCGCCTCACTGACAGCGGCACATCCCTCCTCACTGACAGCAACACATTCCCGCCTCACTGACAGCGGCACATCCCCCCCATCACTGACAGCGGCACATCCCTCCTCACTGACAGCAGCACATTCTCGCCTCACTGACAGCAGCACATCCCCCCCATCACTGACAGCGGCACATCCCTCCTCACTGACAGCAACACATTCCCGCCTCACTGACAGCGGCACATCCCCCCCATCACTGACAGCGGCACATCCCTCCTCACTGACAGCAGCACATTCCCGCCTCACTGACAGCGGCACATCCCTCCTCACTGACAGCGGCACATCCCTCCTCACTGACAGCAGCACATTCCCGCCTCACTGACAGCGGCACATCCCTCCTCACTGACAGCAGCACATTCTCGCCTCACTGACAGCAGCACATCCCCCCCATCACTGACAGCGGCACATCCCTCCTCACTGACAGCAACACATTCCCGCCTCACTGACAGCGGCACATCCCCCCCATCACTGACAGCGGCACATCCCTCCTCACTGACAGCAACACATTCTCGCCTCACTGACAGCGGCACATCCCTCCTCACTGACAGCAACACATTCTCGCCTCACTGACAGCGGCACATCCCCCCCATCACTGACAGCAGCACATCCCCACCTCATCTGAAAGGCACAGAGAAAAGGAAGACAAAGAATATGACAAATTAGTTTTCTGTGGGAAGACCTAGGTATGTTACATATTATGTCTGCTATAAAGGAAACACACAAATATCCCCTAACAGTCTGTTATCAACCAGTAAAAAAGCTGACACTCTATTTGTAAATAAAATACAAATCTTATTGTTAATTGTTTACAATTAGAATATCAGCTTTTTTAAAAATGTTATTTATTTACTGGTTGACCGCACACTGCTGCTGGTTGTTGATATGCGGTATATATTGATGCATGTATGGTTTTGCAGATACCTAGCTGTTAAAGCAAGTACTCTTGGCATATTGTGGGAAAATGGAGGATAAAATACAGCACACAAGGGCAGCTTTATAGTTTTCCGTATGGACTGAATGGTATAGGTCTCGAGTGATCCCTAGTCAGCTGTATTTTACCTTCTGGTAGACTGTAACACGTTGCATTCCGTTTAGAAAACAATTGAAACGTCTTGTGTAGATGAGCCTTCAAAGAGTCCGGGTGAGATGTATCAAGCCTTGGGGGCATATTTATCAATTAAAGGATTTTAGACCCGATAATTGTAATTTTCTTATCGCCACTATTGTCAGCAATAGGAGATGAAATTCTGCCAGAATGTACCGACATGCGCCTGCAGGGAGAGTCACCGCGATGTACTCGGAGTGAAGTGAACGAATTAGCGCTCTGTCCGGGGAATGTCCTGCAAATACAGGGGCCCATTTATCAATAACTGATAAAAGTTACTGTGGATGATAAAACTCATTGCGTATGATAAATGGTGCTCCAGCCAATCAGCTCCCACCTGTCATTTTTTTTCAAACACATGAGCTGATTGGCTGGAGCACCATTTATCATTCACAACAAGTTTTATCACTCGTTGATAAATGAGCCCCATAGTTGGAGAGAGATAAAGTGGAGCAGTTGCCCAAGCTACCCATGCTCTTCTGTCATTTCAAAAACTGGGGTAGATGTATTAAGCCTGGAGAAGTGATAAAGCAGTGATAAGTGGAAGGTGATAACGCGCCAGCCAATCACGTCCTAACTGTCAATTTACATATTGGAGCTGATAGGCTGGTGCGTTATCACCTTGCACTTATCACTGCTTTATCACTTCTCCTGGCTTAATACATCTGACCCAGTGTGCTAGATAAATGACAGTTAGGAGCTGATTGGCTATAGGCCACTTCTTCACTTGAGCTCTCTCCAAGACTTGATACATCTTCCCCTCAGGCTGGGTACAAAATTAACCAATAGAGACCATTTTTACATCTGGCTTTATAGTCAAACAGACACTAAGATGAAAGCGGATTGGTTCGCAAGAGGTTACCGTACATTTTTACCTATGCTATTAAATGACCGCTCACCGCCATGCTAACAGTGCACAATAGTGAATGGGGTACTCTGTGTTTGCACTAGGTAAATGACAGGAGGCTTCTGTCTGGAATTCTTAGTGTTTGCGGCGTGCCAGACTCCGAGTTCAGAACCGCGTGTACCTCCATTGACAAGCTTGACAAGGTAAATGCAATCATTTTGCTTTTTTTTTTTTTTGCAGAATAACCTATAACGATTTGTTTTTACTGCTTGCTTTTTTTTTTCTTTCCTTTTTTTTCTTTCCTTTTTTTTTTCTTTTTGCAAACTCTCTGCAAGCGGACCTTATTTATACGGCATTAATGCGGAGTATACGCATGAAAAATATTAAGATCCTCCTAATGGCCAGACATTTCCACATGAATACATCCCTTCCCCGGCGCTATGTATATATACTTCAAAAAGCCGTGTGTCACCGAAAATTGGAATCCATCAGCTCATGATTGCAGAAGCCCTTACCTATAACAAGGCCAGGATCAGAAATCCATCATAATACGGCATAACTATTACTCAGTGCAAAGTGGACATGCCACAAGTAATTGTCAGTCCTGCCAGGTACAGATGAAGTTGTGCGGGGCAGATATTAATCTCCGGCCTGGGCCTGCCTGAAGAGTGCAATGATGGAGCTTGCTTGTAATGATGCACAAGATGCATAGTGTTCCGTCGGCTGCATTGTGATGAAGCACGCATTGATCTGCACTACAAAGTCTCTTCCATATTTATTTTTTATTTCTTTTTGCCAAGCAGTGCATTCATCAATCGCCTAATATATTCCCCCGTGAGACGCTGCTCTGTTTTCGCCAGAGTTGATACATCAGTGTCACAAACGGCCTTTATGGGCGCTGAACCAGGCCCACAGAATAACACAGCAAAAACTGATATTATCTCATGGGAGATAGCATCATGGTTGCTTGATAAATACCAAACACCCAGTTGTTGTTTTTTAAGATTGCTTTACTTTCTGCTTGTACTACATATTAATGTTTAAAGGTTGTAGCCGTCATCTACAAATAATGGAGCCCTCTATTTTTATTGGCTGGACCAGTGTTTGTGAGGCGTGAGGCATGAAATGCCTCAGTGATAGCACTAGTTCCTAGTATACCTTTAGGCGGGTGCGGATCATAAGGTCGACAGTCATTAGGTCGACCACTATTGGTCGACAGTGACTAGGTCGACACCTGAAATAGGTTGCCATGGACAAGGTTGACAGAAAAAGGTCGACATGAGTTTACAAAAAAAATGACACCAATTTTTTTTTTTCTAAAGTGACCGGGAACCCCAATTAGTGCACCGTATCCCCTCGCATGGCTCGCTTTGCTCGTATTGGTTGACACCTGAAATAGGTCGACACGGTCATTAGGTCGACGTGTTTTGTTTGTTTCTTATTTGGTGTCGTTTTCTTTGTAAAGTGACTGTGAACCCCAATTAGTGCACCGTATCCACTCACCACGCTTCGGACAAGCTGCCTCCCTGCGCTCGGCACAGGTTACTATTCCCAATCGTAGTTCACGTGGATCGAAAAGTATGAAAAAGTTCAAAAAATTAATTAAAGAAACAAAAAACTCATGTCAACCTTTTTCCATGTCGACCTAGTGACCACGTCGACATAATGCACGTCAACCAATAGTAGTCGACCTAAAGACCGGATCCCCTTTAGGCTGCATTACTATGAATGCACACACCAAGGAGCCATTGTATGGACTGGATCACTGTTCACAGGATCGCTTTTTATTAATTTACGCGGAGCTAGCTGCCTCCTGATGTGCCTCACGCCTCAAACATGTAATTAACATGATAATGTCGACATTTTTTTTTTTTTTTTTTTAATGATTCTGTCCCTAACCCCCTAAGTCTCCTGGAAGCGTTGACATCATGACAATGTCGGCATTTCTGGTGTCGACAATCTATTGACGACATTTTGCGGGTGTTGACATGAATGACATGGACATTTTAATCATGCACACATCATCATTGTCGACCTTCTGCTGGCGCCGTTTGAATGTTGACCTGTCAAACGGTGACATAGTGACTGTATACCGTCACCACTGTGGCGCAGTGCCCGTACCATGTGAGTGCGTGGCTAAGCCACCCAGGGGCGTTCCGTGCCGCAGCGTTATGTCACATTTGTCTCCCCTTATCGCTGTAACATTTCTCACAGCTCGCCTTTAATACAGACCACCCAGCCCCAGGGCCCCCTCCCAGTGTGAGCCGGGGCAGATAGAGGGGTACACGGGACTCTGGGGCAAAAACAATGCTGGAAAAATAACCTTGGCAGTACATAATACGTTTTTACTCTATGTGGGACACATTCTTTAAATCATTGGTTCCTCGTCTCTCCGTTTAGTTTCATTACAATGAGTACTTGGCAGATGCAATTGATTTTCCCACGCTCACGAGGTAATTCTTTAAAGTCACACATAATTCCAGAATGTCGTAAATCAAAGCTTTTAAATTGGCGTTCTGGAGTTTTTCCTGTCGTTAGAATACCAATAGAAGAGGCTGCGTGGATAGATGGGATTTTATTCAGTGTTGGATAACATGTAAATGAGGGAATATGTACATACTGCACGCTATTTAGTAAGTGAGGTGTCTCCCAGCCAGCACCTACAGGAATTTGTATTGTTTTATATATTGCATCTACAGCGCCCTCTCCTGGTCATGTCTGCAACTGTTTACCATTTCATTAATGAGGATTTTGTTGAAGTCACTCAGATTTGCTGGCATTTTACATATGTTGGCACTATGCCTCTTTGGCAGCTAATTCCTGCTCTACCAGTTCTTATTCTATATTGTGTAAGTATATATTGTGTATGATTTTTTAGTATATTATATCATAATTATGCTATGCTTATGTAGTGCAGACATTACACAGTGCTTTACGGAGAATGTTTATTCATTCACATCAGTCCTTGCCCGGGCCCCAGTGAGCTTGCAATCTAGTTTTCTTACTCCAGCTGTAGGGACAAGAAACACCAATTGCGGGCAGCCACATGACCGACTGCGGCAGCCCTACATTGAAGATCTCAACATTGGAGGTGCCGTGGTAAGTATTTCTACACCCCCCCCCCCCCCCCCATCCCCTACCCTAACCCTCAGGGGGTGGCGGCTAGAGCACACACACACCCCTCCCCTTAGTGCAGAACCCTTGGCCAGCCGGCACTGCTCTCTTGAGTGGTGTTGGGATTCCACTGTCGGTCACATGACCATCCCCATTAGGGTCTTCATTTCTTGCACACGTATGTCTGCTTCCATTTTAGAATTTGCTGGGGAAAGAACAACCTGTAGCCAATCAGGTAATCTCAGCAACACATAGTATGAGTATGGAAAATCCTGGAGGAGTCAGTGACCTGGGTAATAGTTTATATCCGTAAAGCCAGTTTTCTTTAATGCAATATTTTAATATGAGTGTGTCCCAAAATGACATTAATATCCATATGCCCTCCTACAGATGTGTCCTCTCACATCCTTGCTGCAGTCACGCTAAACAGCCCTTGAAATCACGCCATGCCGTGGCAGGACTCTGTAGCGTCAAGCGTCTTTTTTGCATTTTTTTTTTCAATGTAATGGGGCGCACATACAGCTCCTGCTGATTAAAATGATATGCGACATGCCTATAGTCTGTGTGTAATTGCGGCTGTATCTGCATCCGAAATGTCACGTTACAGTGTTTTTCAGGAAAACACTGTAGCATAGCATTTTGTATGTAAATACAGTCGTAGTCACACACAGAATATAGGCATGGTGCATATCGTTTAAATCTGCAGAAGCTGCTCGTGCGTCCTATTACGTTACTTTGCGTCTAAGACGCATTTTTGCCGAAAAAGGCAAAAAAGACGCTCTGCGCTACCGAGTCATACGGCACTCACTCGTTATGTGTAACGCGACTCGTAGCACACAGTGCAAAGATGTAAGAGGACACATCTGTAGCACGTCGTTGTGAGACTGCAACATGCTTCCAGGGCTATTGCAAAGCTCCATATAAGGTCAGGCATCAGTACCTCGGACCTCACTGTTGGCAACCAACCAGTTTAGCACCTACTATTATGGAGGGGATACGGCTTTCTGTCAGACTCTGCTTCCTGACTGCACCACAGAAACTGATGTAGTAAGCACATCTCTTTTTCTCTAACGTACTAGTGGATGCTGGGGACTCCGTAAGGACCATGGGGAATAGACGGGCTCCGCAGGAGACAGGGCACTCTAAGAAAGAATTAGGACTACTGGTGTGCACTGGCTCCTCCCTCTATGCCCCTCCTCCAGACCTCAGTTAGAATCTGTGCCCGGACAGAGCTGGGTGCATTTTAGTGAGCTCTCCTGAGCTTGCTAATAAGAAAGTATTTTAGTTAGGTTTTTTATTTTCAGAGAGCTTCTGCTGGCAACAGACTCTCTGCTACGTGGGACTGAGGGGAGAGAAGCAAACCTACTAACTGCGGCTAGGTTGCGCTTCTTAGGCTACTGGACACCATTAGCTCCAGAGGGATCGAACGCAGGAACTTAACCTTGGTCGTCCGTTCCCGGAGACGCGCCGCCGTCCCCCTCGCAGAGACAGAAGACAGAAGCCGGCGGGTGAAGCAAGAAGATGTCAAAATCGGCGGCAGAAGACTCCTGTCTTCATATGAGGTAGCGCACAGCACTGCAGCTGTGCGCCATTGCTCCCACATTACACCCACACACTCCGGTCACTGTAGGGTGCAGGGCGCAGGGTGGGCGCCCTGGGCAGCAATTGAGTACATGTATTATAAATTATAGAAGTGCTGTGATTTTCCTTTCAATTCTTGTCGCAACGGGATTAATTATTTTTAATATGATTATCCAGGCTATGACCGGGATGTAATGGGAGCAGAGTTTAGCGTCTGGGAAAAAGTCGACAAACTCAAATTTTTTCGGGAACTCTCAATGCAAATTGGATTTGACTTCTCACAGGATATATTTAGACCAGGAAACGTTTGATTTTTTTTCTTTTCTTTTTCAGACCATGGGTAAAGCGTCTTTTAACAGTTACACAGTGATAGAAAGTCACCCGTTAGCTCCCAAAAGTCCCATAATTGAAGCAACACACACCCTAAATAAACCCCAGTCCTCCAGGACGCACAAGCAGCTCCTGCTAATTATAATCATATGTGGCATGGCTATATTCTGTGTGTAATTGCGGCTATATCAGCATACCAAATTATGTTAGTGTTTGGCTGGAATACACTGTAGCATAACATTTCCTATGCAGATACAGCCGCAAGTACACACAGAATATAGGCATGCCGCATATCATTTTAAATAGCAGGAGTTGCTTGTGTGTTATATCCACATCGTTTTGCGTCTAAGACGCATTTTCCGGGGCAAAATGTGCAAAAACGACATGTACAGTACACTGAATATTTTGAGAGATGAAAGGGTTTTTGTTTTTTAAAGTTAGAAATCATTTGAAAAATGTTTATTTGTGGTAAATGTTTGTGGTAAATGTGCTGTAGGTGTGTACTTGTAATTGATTTTCAACATTGTCAAATACAGCTCGTCCCAAAAAAAAAAAAAAAAAAACAGCGTTATTTATGTCCGACTTTGTAGAGCTGTTTTGTGTGAGATTTCTGAACGCGGAATTACATCAGTCGAGTTGTATGTTTAACATGGGCAAAACATCTGGTTCCGACTTTTTACTGGGCGCTGTTTTTATGTAAAACATATCTGACTTTGCATGTAATGTCTGACTTTTGCGAAGTGTTTTTATGTCCTGTTTCAATGTTTTTATGGTGGTTCGAAGCATTACTGATTAAAGTCTATGGTCTTTTTGTTTGACTGTAGTGTATACTGTACATTAAAATAATGAGCCTGCCAAAGAAGCCAAATGTGCTTCTACTGCTTGTGTGCGAAAGTCGCTTCCCATGGAAGTTGCGCCATGTCTCTTGCACCGTGTAGTGCAAAAAGGATAGCTGTATGAGGCACCTTGCCCATGGAAGTTGCGCCATGTGTCTTGCGCCACGTGGTGCAAAAAGGATAGCTGTATGAGGCACCTTCTACCGTCTTTCTTTTCCATGTCGACCTTTTGACCCGATCAACCTAATGCATTTCAACCATATGGGGTCGACCTAATGACGAATTACTTCAGATCCTCTGTACCACACCCAAATTGTCCATATATTCTAGATCTCCACAGGCAACAGACAATGTAAAAGAGAAAAAAAATAGGTATATGTGCTTCTTACATTTTTGTGTTTTATTTTAATGAAAATGTTTTGCATTTCTACTTATAGTTGTCTGTTTGTTGTCACCATTACTATTTCATAAACGTTTTGACTTTGTTGTATTAAATCCCACTTAATAATGTTCTGTCCTGGTGTTCTTAAGGAATTCACATCTGATCTTGGCTTTTTATAATGCTACTAGGTGATTCATCGTGCCCTACGGGCGCTCTTTAGATCGTCGTAAGGGGCTATGCCCCCTTAACCCTTGCAAGCCCTTGTGGCGTGCAATATTTGTATTATATGGAGTATTACCTCCAATCATAATTGTGTGAGTGGTTAAATATTACACGGACAAAGGGCGTGCGATGGTGAAGGGGTCGTAGCCCCTTGCAATGGCGTAAACAGCGCACGCAGGGCCTGATGAATCACCTAGTAGATGCTGTGGTTGGGGGAGTGGCGGGTGTGGGGGAGAAGAGGGTGGGGGAGGGCGTGCCGCGGATGGGGGAGGGGTGGTTGCGGGGGTGCCGCAGGTGGGGGAGGGGCTGGTGCGGTGGTGCCGCAGGTGGGGGAGGGTGCCGCGGGTGGGGGTCCGGAGCCACCGCAAGTGCGGAGGTGCCGCGTGTGGGGGAGGGGTAGGTGCGGGGGTGCTGTTGGTGGGGAAGAGGGGGTCTGGAACCACCGCAGGTGGGGGAGGGGGTCCGGAACCACCGCAGGTGGTGGAGGGGGGGTGTGGGGGTGCCGCGGATGGGGCCCAGAGGGGGAGGGGCGGGTAATGCTTCTCCTGCTTCTCATGGAAGCAGCTAAGCCGCTGTCCTCCCTTTGGCAGTGGCTCTCCCGGAGACTCGCACAGCAGCCAGTCACTATTGTTAGCGCCGGTGTCCCAACGTGCCGCATTACAGGCAAGAAGATGCACTCAATAAACTACAGCTCCCAGCAGGCCTTAGCGCCGGAATGCTTTGGCGCTAAGGGCTGCTGGGAGCTGTAGTTTATTTAGTGCGTCTACTTCCCTGTAATGCGGCACGTTGGGACACCGGCGCTAACAATAGTGACTGGCTGGCAGGACTGACTGACTCGCTGAATCAATGTAAAAGGTGAAAGTGCTGTGCAGTGTCAGTGACACCGCACACCCACTGCACTGCACAGCACTGTCACCTTTTACATTGATTCAGCATCCAGACATTACCCTCTCCGCGATATCGCCCACTCTATCCGTTACATTAGCCATATGGGGGCTTCCAGGCCAGCACCCCAGGTGCTGTGTTGCGGAGTCGGGGCATCTGGGCAAGGCTGTGGCGGGGAGGCATTTCTATGACATCACGCGCAGAGGGGGCTTCGGGGCTCAGAGAGTATGCGGCACAAAGAGGGCTATGAAAGCTTTCCGCTGTGCCGCTTTCATACACATCTGTGCCGGTGGCCACAGCAGCTTTTGTTCCACCTGCGGCGCGGCTAGGGAATGGGTATTGTTGATGGCGGAGGGGGCTGGCGGACTGGCAGCAGGACATAGGATGCTGCGGTAAAAGGATTTTTTTTTTACCTATCTACAGCGCAGAGACTTGCTGCAGATGCAGTGGCATACCCTCCAGCTGGACCTTTTTGGCAGGCACAGTACCTTTTTTTTTATAGTCTGTACCGATTTTTGGCTCGCCAAACTTCCATTGAAAGTATAGGAAAAGGGGTGTGGCCACACCACTTTACCCGTGGTCACGCCCCCTTTTCGGATTTGTACCTGTTTTTATGTGTAAATTGTTGGAGGGTATGTTGCTGCAGATGCAGTGGGCCTATTTTGGGGGGTGGGGCTGGAGCTGCAGCTCCATCAGCCCCATTGTTAATCCTGCTCTGGGAACACACAGCAGCCAAAGGGCAGAGCCTTCCATTGGATGTAACCTGTGTGGGAGGGCGTTTCTCACCCAATCAGCTGTGGACTGGGTGTGATAGACCTGCTACTAACCCAATGAGAGATGCGTTATACACACAGACACAAAGTCACAGATCTGGGCTATTATATAGGAGATATATATGCAGGGAATGATTTGGTTTACAGAATGCTATTTAATTAGAGTTGTGATTGCAGGTTGGTATACAGTAAGTCAAGGGGGGCTATTCAAATGTTTGTGAGGCGGGGACAACTACTGAGCATCTATCGGTGCTATTCAAATGTTGCTCCAATCAAACACCCATTAGCTGCGGCAGTCATATTTCAGCTCGCAGTCCGGACGCTGTGAGCTAAAATGTGTGAGAAGATGGCTGTTTGGGCGACCAAACAGGACTTTTCACGATTTCGCCCATTAGTTTAGATGGGTTTTGCAGTTTACAACAGCTAAACCCTGTCTAACTGGGTGCGTCAAGCCCGATTAATTAAAGGGCGCCCAGAACAATTGAATAGCAACAATAGGTACCCTTTAATTATGGCCACAGAACGAACATTTGAACAGCCCTAATTGAGTTCTGAAGATTTGCTAAGACGCTTATCTCATACTATACTAAAACTAGCGGTAGCAGTGATTGGTGGTTAACAGTGAGTGCAATAAATATTTTGGGTGGATTTTTAGACCGGTGACGCGCTTTGGTTAACCCTTTCACACCCACATGTCTGGCATGCCCAGCTGGATCTAGCAGTGAAAAAGCCAGTTGTTCAATATGAGAGGTATAACAGAATGGAGTGAAACTGACGTACAGTAGAGCCATAAATAATATTGCACATCTAAGTACATACAAATGCAAGGAGTCAAATAAAACATAAACGCCTCACTTAGGTTGATAAATCTGTCTGATTATGCAGCGATATCATTTTCACCCTGACCTAGTAGTGACACATAAGGTCTGGAGTTGATGTATAAAAAAGCGGACCACCTTCTCGTAACCCTGCACGAATCAGCACATGACCGGCAACAGCACCGATCACACTCTATTTTTACTCTCCTGGTGTCACGGACGGTTTGGGTGACATTTTTTTTTAATGATTTCTGGTCTTCGCTTATGTCGCTGCGAAACAGCAAGTGCTCGGTGACACCTATAATTCAGACAGTTTGTAAAAAAAAAAAAATGAAAACGCCAAACGAGTAACTTATGTATTCCAGATTCCGTGGGACAAGGTCAGGAGTGAAATGATTGAAGAGAAGGCGCTCCGACCTGAGACTGTAGACCGAATAGGAGAATACATCAGACTTACCGGTATGAAGTATGGGAACCGTTGGTAAAGGGGTAAATGATAAATGGAAGGAAGCGAGAGGGCGGCTTGTGTTCCTTCAATACTTTTTTTTTTTTTTTTTTGCATACGTTGCAACACGGAATAATTAAGTCTGGTCTGGCGAAAGATTTTTATCTAGTGGAAGCTAATTAAAGTGCAGTTATGCCTGTGGAAATACATCAGAAAAATGTAGAACCCCAGCACACTGAGACACAGGCATAAATTATGGATTTAATAACTGAGTTCTTTCAGCCAGGGATGGGAAATATATTACAGGATCGCAAAATGCAGTCAAACAGCATATAAAACACCATGGATAGTCCAGGGCCATTTTTTAATTGGGCATTCTAAACAAAACACTATTGCCACTGAAATGCTCTACTTGCATTTAAGAGTACAGGGGGAGGTGTATCAAACATTAGAGAGAGATAAAGTACAGAAGTTGCCCCTAGACTCCAGTCGGCACCTACTGTAACTGTCCATGTATAGAATGGATTAGAAAATCATGGGTCTTCAACCTGCGGCCCTCCAGCTGCCGTGGAACTACACATCCCAGCATGCCCTGCCACAGTTTTGCAATTAAGGCATGCTAGAACTGAGGCAAGGCATGCTAGGATGTGTAGTTCCACAGCAGCTGGAGGGGCCGCAGGTTGAAGACCCATGGATTAGATCAATAATAAGACGCTCACTGGTTGCTATGGGTAACTTCCCACTTTATCCGCAAGGCTTGAAACATCTCCCCCTATAGGGGGGTATTCAATTAGTGCAGTTTTTTTCGACCGGTCGAAAAAACTGCACTTTCGCCCATTTTTTGTTCGAATTGACTTCGACCTATTTAATGCCCGTTCCGATTCAGCACGGGTAAAAACCATGTGTATCGGCGAATTAATCACCGATCCACGTGTTGTGTCGAATTTGCAGGCGTTTTCGACAGTTTTTTGGCCTGTTTTTGCCCATGCCGATTCAACAAAAAAAAAACGAAAAGGCATGGCGAAAATGAACCAAAAAACTGCTGAAAATGCCCGCTATTGAATACCCACAGGTCAAACTAGTGCCGATTTTGCGACTGTCTGAAAACTCGACACTAATTGAATATACCCCTATATCACTTATTGCTTTGTTGGTTTTGTGTGTATGAAAGTTGGGAGGCTTTGTTAATATCATACTGATAAATAACTTAGGTGGAATTCAATTAACCACGATAATGCAGTAATTCACTGCAATTTGACTTTTCGCGGACATGGCTAATTACAATAGAAAGTGGCTTATTGTGGGATTGCGTGCTCTGACGATTCGCGCTGTTAAATTGCAGATTCACGAAAACGGGATGCTTGCTACCAGAACCAGAGAGAAGTGTAGGAGAAAATGGGGAAATATGCCCGCACCGCCATAAAAGCCAAACTAAGATTGGAAAAGAGTATAGACGTCTATTAGTGGTCACAATCAAAAGATGTGGGGTACTTACCGGTAAATTGGGTCAAATGGCTATTATATGGGGGTTTTTTTAAGTAAAAAATAAAGGAAAGCAAGTGTTTATCAGCAAAATAAGTGATCGTATTAAATTAGGGGTACATAAGTATATATGTGGGTCATTTTAAGCCACTTTTTTAAAAAAACTTCCAAAAAGAAACAATAACTTCCATCTGTAAGCCTAAAAACATATGACTCATTCATAAAGCTCCCTAATATACCTCTCCCATACCTTGTACCCCAATTTCCATCATTTTGATTTTTGGACCCCAAAAATGACATGTCATTATTAGCCAATTAAAAAACGTAATATCTAATTAGTCATTAAGGGTGGTATCCCAGGGGATCTAAACCAGATCCTGACATTTTTACCTTAAAAGTGAAATTCGCGGTAAACCTATGGAGAATTATTGCCAGTAATTTATCACGGACAATTGAATGGGGGCTTATCATGGGTCGCTATAAAATCTCAGTTTTTACAACGAAAAACTGCATTTCTCAGCTAACTGAATTCCCCCATATTCTGTTTTGATTAACAGATAACTTATCATAATTAATAAATAATTATTTACCTTTTACACTTATTACTAAACCCTTGAAAAGTTATAACCATGTGCTTGTTCAAATAGCTCAAGGACATTTATATTTATATCTAGAAGTATGCAAGACGTTATTCTGATTGTAAAGTAAAGAGTGTATTTAACAACCAGTATTCAGTGTGCATACGAGACATTTTTTAGGAGAGTGTTTAAATTATGTTGACAGTCCAGAAATAGTATGTTTTCTTTATTTTTAAAAGCATTAAATGAATGATTGAAAAAATAATAAAGTTTATCTACAGGCAGGAGTTTTATATTCTGCAGCGCTTTGCAATTAGGAACAAACACGGTAATAAAACGAGACTGGGTATTAGCAGGCAGACAAGTCCCTCTCCACCAATCAGTTATACAGCTGGCGTTCTATCTGCACATTCTGTATTTGCACTCTTAGGGGGGTTTTCAGAGTTGGCAAACCAAACAAGTTAGCAATTGGACAAAACCATGTGCACTGCAGGGGGGGGCAGATGTAACAAGTGCAGAGAGAGTTAGATTTGGGTGTGGTGTGTTCAAACTGAAATCTAAATTGCAGTGTAAAAACAAAGCAGCCAGTATTTACCCTGCACAGAAACAAAATAACCCACCCAAATCTAAATCTCTCTGCACATGTTACATCTGCCCCACCTGCAGTGCAACATGGTTTTGCCCAATTGCTAACTCTTTTTGGTTTGCTAACAACTCTGAATAACCACCTGAATGCAGTGCAAGTCAGATGTATAGAAGTAAAATATAGCACATTAAACAATGTATTAAATAATATATTAAATTCCACCGTAGTTGGTGTGATGGTTAGCATTGCTGCCCCTCAACACTGTGGTCTTGGGTTTGATTCCCACCATGTGGAGTTTATATGTCCTCCCTGTGCTTGCTTGGTTTTCCTCCGGAGGGTACCAGTTTCCTCCCACAATTCCAAAATAATATAGGTGGTTTGGCAGCTGGCAAAAATGAACCCCTTGTGTGCGTTAATTTACTGCAGCTAATTGAAACCCACTGGGCTATTCAATTGTCTCCAAAGCTGGCAGTCACCTGGGATTTTTTTTTCACCAGCCTGAGGCAGGTGGAAATAAAAACTATGATATTCTGCCCTAATCATCCCCGTTTTTTCAGCCACGATCGCAAAAACACATAGGTCATTGAACATATCACGGATCCTATGTATTTTTGCCGGATAGTAGAAACATTTTAAGGTACAAAAAAGGGGGTGTAATTGAATTGTGAAAAAAAATAGCAAAAAAAAACTCCTGCGTTTAATGTCCGGAAAATTTTCTGCCCTAATTGAATTCCCCCAATGGACTGTAAGCTGCACTGGGGCAGTGACTGATGTGAATGGCCAAATATTCTCTGTAAAGCGCTGCGGAATATGTGTGCGCTATATAAATGTGTGAATACATAATAAATACATTTCTACGGCACTAGAATATATGATTATTGGATTATTTTCATGGAATTAGAATTCCAGTCTCTACAACAATTGAATCTTTTATAGCATTTTAATAGTTGCCATTTGTTTATTCCTCCCCTGATATCTTACTGATGTTACTCTCTCCTAGGAGACAATAAATTGGGATTGTGACAAGTTTTTTTTTAACGAGTCCTCTCCCCGTTCAGCTGTGCATGATTTGTTACTGTATGTGACTATTCTCCAGCGAAAGGGCTTTATTACAAATAATTTGATTAGGATCGTGATTAAATTGCACTTTCTCTGACGTCCTAAGTGGATGCTGGGGACTCCGTCAGGACCATGGGGATTAGCGGCTCCGCAGGAGACAGGGCACAAAAGTAAAAGCTTTAGGACTAGGTGGTGTGCATTGGCTCCTCCCCCTATGACCCTCCTCCAAGCCTCAGTTAGGTTTTTGTGCCTGGCCGAGAAGGGTGCAATCTAGGTAGCTCTCCTGAGCTGCTTAGAGTAAAAGTTAGACTTAGGTTTTTTTATTTTCAGTGAGTCCTGCTGGCAACAGGCTCACTGCATCGAGGGACTAAGGGGAGAAGAAGCGAACTCACCTGCGTGCAGAGTGGATTGGGCTTCTTGGCTACTGGACATTAGCTCCAGAGGGACGATCACAGGCCCAGCCATGGATGGGTCCCGGAGCCACGCCGCCGGCCCCCTTACAGAGCCAGAAGAGTGAAGAGGTCCAGAAATCGGCGGCAGAAGACGTCCTGTCTTCAAGAAAGGTAGCGCACAGCACTGCAGCTGTGCGCCATTGCTCTCAGCACACTTCACACTCCGGTCACTGAGGGTGCAGGGCGCTGGGGGGGGGGCGCCCTGAGACGCAATGAAAACACTATATATGGCTAAAAATACATCACATATAGCTCCTGGGCTATATGGATGTATTTAACCCCTGCCGTTTTACCTCATAAAAAGCGGGAGAAAGGCCGCCGTGAAGGGGGCGGAGCCTATCTCCTCAGCACACAAGCGCCATTTTCCCTCACAGCTCCGCTGGAGGGAAGCTCCCTGTCTCTCCCCTGCAGTCACTACACTACAGAAACAGGGTAAAAAAGAGAGGGGGGGGGGGGGGGGGGGGCACTAAATTTGGCATATAAACATATATAGCAGCTATAAGGGAGAAACACTTATTTATAAGGTTGTCCCTATACATATATAGCGCTCTGGTGTGTGCTGGCAAACTCTCCCTCTGTCTCCCCAAAGGGCTAGTGGGGTCCTGTCCTCTATCAGAGCATTCCCTGTGTGTGTGCTGTGTGTCGGTACGCGTGTGTCGACATGTATGAGGAGGAAAATGGTGTGGAGGCGGAGTAATTGCCTGTATTAGTGATGTCACCCCCTAGGGAGTCGACACCTGACTGGATGGTCTTATTTAAGGAATTACGTAATAGTGTCAGCACTTTACAAAAAACTGTTGACGACATGAGACAGCCAGCAAATCAGTTAGTGCCTGTCCAGGCGTCTCAAACACCGTCAGGGGCTCTAAAGCGCCCATTACCTCAGTCGGTCGACACAGACACGGACACTGACTCCAGTGTCGGCGGTGAAGAAACAAACGTATTTTCCAGTAGGGCCACACGTTACATGATTACGGTAATGAAGGAGGCTTTGCATATTTCTGATACTACAAGTACCACAAAGAAGGGTATTATGTGGGGTGTGAAAAAACTACCCGTAGTTTCTCTGACGTCCTAGTGGATGCTGGGGACTCCGTCAGGACCATGGGGAATAGCGGCTCCGCAGGAGACAGGGCACAAAATTTAAAAGTTTGACCACTAGGTGGTGTGTACTGGCTCCTCCCCCTATGACCCTCCTCCAAGCCTCAGTTAGGTTTTTGTGCCCGTCCGAGCAGGGTGCAATCTAGGTGGCTCTCATAAAGAGCTGCTTAGAGTAAAAGTTTTGATAGTTTTATTATTTTCAGTGAGTCCTGCTGGCAACAGGCTCACTGCAACGAGGGACCTAGGGGAGAAGAAGTGAACTCACCTGCGTGCAGGATGGATTTGCTTCTTAGGCTACTGGACACTAGCTCCAGAGGGACGATCACAGGTACAGCCTGGATGGGTCACCGGAGCCGCGCCGCCGACCCCCTTGCAGATGCCGAAGTAAGAAGAGGTCCAGAAACCGGCGGCTGAAGGCTTTTCAGTCTTCATGAGGTAGCGCACAGCACTGCAGCTGTGCGCCATTGCGCTCAGGCACACTTCACACCGGCGGTCACTGAGGGTGCAGGGCGCTGGGGGGGGCGCCCTGGGCAGCAATGTTAATACCTTTCTGGCTAAAAAGAATACATCACATATAGTCCATGAGGCTATATGGATGTATTTCACCCCTGCCAGGTCTCAGAAAAACCGGGAGAAGAGCCCGCCGGAATAGGGGGCGGGGCCTATCTCCTCAGCACACAGCGCCATTTTCCTACACAGCTCCGCTGCTAGGAAGGCTCCCAGGCTCTCCCCTGCACTGCACTACAGAAACAGGGTAAAAAACAGAGAGGGGGGGCATTTTTTGGCGATATTATATATATTTAAGCAGCTATAAGGAAACAACACTTATATAAGGTTGTTCCTATATAATTATAGCGCTTTGGTGTGTGCTGGCAAACTCTCCCTCTGTCTCCCCAAAGGGCTAGTGGGGTCCTGTCTTCTATCAGAGCATTCCCTGTGTGTCTGCTGTGTGTCGGTACGTGTGTGTCGACATGTATGAGGACGATGTTGGTGTGGAGGCGGAGCAATTGCCGGTAATGGTGATGTCACCCCCTAGGGAGTCGACACCGGAATGGATGGCTTTGTTTATGGAATTACGTGATAATGTCAGCACGCTGCAAAAGTCGGTTGACGACATGAGACGACCGGCAAACCAGTTAGTATCTGTACAGGCGTCTCAAACACCGTCAGGGGCTGTAAAACGCCCTTTGCCTCAGTCGGTCGACACAGACCCAGACACGGACACCGAATCTAGTGTCGACGGTGAAGAAACGAACGTATTTTCCAGTAGGGCCACACGTTATATGATCACGGCAATGAAGGAGGCTTTGCATATCTCTGATACTGCAAGTACCACAAAAAGAGGTATTATGTGGGGTCTGAAAAAACTACCTGTAGTTTTTCCTGAATCAGAGGAATTGAATGACGTGTGTGATGAAGCGTGGGTTACCCCTGATAAAAAACTGCTAATTTCAAAGAAGTTATTGGCGTTATACCCTTTCCCGCCAGAGGTTAGGGCGCGCTGGGAAACACCCCCTAGGGTGGACAAGGCGCTCACACGTTTATCCAAACAAGTGGCGTTACCGTCTCCTGATACGGCCGCCCTCAAGGATCCAGCTGATAGGAGGCTGGAAAATACTCTAAAAAGTATATACACACATACTGGTGTTATACTGCGACCAGCAATCGCCTCAGCCTGGATGTGCAGTGCTGGGGTGGCTTGGTCGGATTCCCTGACTGAAAATATTGATACCCTGGATAGGGACAGTATTTTATTGACTATAGAGCAATTAAAGGATGCATTCCTTTATATGCGAGATGCACAGAGGGATATCTGCACTCTGGCATCGAGAGTAAGTGCGATGTCCATATCTGCCAGAAGAAGTCTATGGACACGACAGTGGTCAGGCGATGCGGATTCCAAACGGCATATGGAAGTATTGCCGTATAAAGGGGAGGAATTATTTGGGGTCGGTCTATCGGATTTGGTAGCCACGGCAACAGCCGGGAAGTCCACCTTTTTACCTCAAGTCCCCTCCCAGCAGAAAAAGACGCAGTCTTTTCAGCCGCAGTCCTTTCGTTCCTATAAGAACAAGCGAGCAAAAGGACATTCATATTTGCCCCGAGGCAAAGGAAAGGGTAAGAGACTGCAGCAAGCAGCCCCTTCCCAGGAGCAGAAGTCCTCCCCGGCTTCTGCAAAGGCCTCAGCATGACGCTGGGACCTTACAAGCGGACTCAGGGGCGGTGGGGGGTCGCCTCAAGAATTTCAGCGCACAGTGGGCTCACTCGCAGGTGGACCCCTGGATCCTGCAGGTAGTATCTCAGGGTTACAGGTTGGAATTCGAGAAGTCTCCCCCTCGCCGGTTCCTAAAATCTGCTTTGCCAACGTCTCCCTCAGACAGGGCGACGGTATTGGAAGCCATTCACAAGCTGTATTCTCAGCAGGTGATAATCAAGGTACCCCTTCTACAACAGGGAAAGGGGTATTACTCCACGCTATTTGTGGTACCGAAGCCGGACGGCTCGGTAAGACCTATTCTAAATCTGAAATCTCTGAACCTGTACATACAAAAATTCAAGTTCAAGATGGAGTCACTCAGAGCAGTGATAGCGAATCTGGAAGAAGGGGATTTTATGGTGTCCTTGGACATCAAGGATGCTTACCTTCATGTCCCAATTTGCCATTCACATCAAGGGTACCTCAGGTTCGTGGTACAAAACTGTCATTATCAGTTTCAGACGCTGCCGTTTGGATTGTCCACGGCACCCAGGGTCTTTACCAAGGTAATGGCCGAAATGATGATCCTTCTTCGAAGAGAAGGCGTATTAATTATCCCTTACTTGGACGATCTCCTGATAAGGGCAAGATCCAGAGAACAGCTGGAGGTCGGAGTAGCACTAACTCAAGTAGTGCTCCAACAGCACGGGTGGATTTTGAATTTTCCAAAATCGCAACTGATACCGACGACACGTCTGCTGTTCCTAGGGATGATTCTGGACACTGTTCAGAAAAAGGTATTTCTTCCGGAGGAGAAAGCCAGGGAGTTATCCGAACTCGTCAGGAACCTCCTAAAACCAGGGACAGTGTCTGTGCATCAATGCACAAGAGTCCTGGAAAAAAGGGTCTCTCTGCTATGGTGGTTGCAGAGTGCTCATCTGTTAGAGGGCCGCAGATTCGGCATACAGAACTGGGTCCTAGTGACCACGGATGCCAGCCTGAGAGGCTGGGGAGCGGTCACACAAGGAAGAAACTTCCAGGGCGTGTGGTCAAGCCTGGAAACGTCTCTTCACATAAATATACTGGAACTAAGAGCAATCTACAATGCTCTAAGCCTGGCAAACCCTCTGCTTCAGGGTCAGCCGGTGTTGATCCAGTCGGACAACATCACGGCAGTCGCCCACGTAAACAGACAGGGCGGCACAAGAAGCAGGAGGGCAATGGCAGAGGCTGCAAGGATTCTTCGCTGGGCGGAAAATCATGTGATAGCACTGTCAGCAGTGTTCATCCCGGGAGTGGACAACTGGGAAGCAGACTTCCTCAGCAGACACGATCTTCACCCGGGAGAGTGGGGACTTCATCCAGAAGTCTTCCACATGATTGTAGTCCATTGGGAAAGACCAATGGTGGACATGATGGCGTCCCGCCTCAACAAAAAACTGGACAGGTATTGCGCCAGGTCAAGAGACCCTCAGGCAATAGCTGTGGACGCTCTGGTAACACCATGGGTGTACCAGTCAGTGTATGTGTTTCCTCCTCTGCCTCTCATACCCAAGGTATTGAGAATTATACGGCAAAGGGGAGTAAGAACGATACTAGTGGCTCCGGACTGGCCAAGAAGGACTTGGTACCCGGAACTTCAGGAGATGCTCACGGAAGATCCGTGGCCTCTACCTCTAAGAAGGGATCTGCTTCAGCAGGGACCGTGTCTATTCCAAGACTTACCGCGGCTGCGTTTGACGGCATGGCGGTTGAACGCCGGATCCTAAGGGAAAAAGGCATTCCGGAGGAGGTCATCCCTACCCTGGTCAAAGCCAGGAAGGAGGTGACTGCACAACATTATCACCGCATTTGGAGAAAATATGTTGCATGGTGTGAGGCCAGGAAGGCCCCGACAGAGGAATTTCAACTGGGTCGATTCCTACATTTCCAGCAAACAGGATTATCTATGGGCCTCAAATTAGGGTCCATTAAGGTTCAAATTTCGGCCCTGTCGATTTTCTTCCAGAAAGAATTGGCTTCAGTTCCTGAAGTCCAGACTTTTGTAAAAGGAGTACTACATATACAGCCCCCGGTTGTGCCCCCAGTGGCACCGTGGGATCTCAATGTAGTTTTGGATTTTCTCAAATCCCATTGGTTTGAGACACATTAAAATCGGTAGATTTGAAATATCTTACATGGAAAGTAACCATGCTACTGGCCCTGGCTTCAGCCAGGAGAGTGTCGGAATTGGCGGCTTTATCGTATAAAAGCCCATATCTGATTTTCCATTCGGACAGGGCAGAATTGAGGACGCGTCCTCATTTTCTGCCTAAGGTGGTATCAGCGTTTCACCTGAACCAGCCTATTGTGGTGCCTGCGGCTACTAGCGATTTGGAGGATTCCAAGTTGCTGGACGTTGTCAGAGCATTGAAAATATATATTTCAAGGACGGCTGGAGTCAGAAAATCTGACTCGCTGTTTATACTGTATGCACCCAACAAGCTGGGTGCTCCTGCTTCTAAGCAGACGATTGCTCGTTGGATTTGTAGCACAATTCAACTGGCACATTCTGTGGCAGGCCTGCCACAGCCTAAATCTGTCAATGCCCACTCCACAAGGAAGGTGGGCTCATCTTGGGCGGCTGCCCGAGGGGTCTCGGCATTACAACTCTGCCGAGCAGCTACGTGGTCAGGGGAGAACACGTTTGTAAAATTCTACAAATTTGATACCCTGGCTAAGGAGGACCTGGAGTTCTCTCATTCGGTGCTGCAGAGTCATCCGCACTCTCCCGCCCGTTTGGGAGCTTTGGTATAATCCCCATGGTCCTGACGGAGTCCCCAGCATCCACTAGGACGTCAGAGAAAATAAGAATTTACTCACCGGTAATTCTATTTCTCGTAGTCCGTAGTGGATGCTGGGCGCCCATCCCAAGTGCGGATTGTCTGCAATACTTGTACATAGTTATTGTTACAAAAAAATCGGGTTGTTTATTGTTGTGAGCCATCTTTTCAGAGGCTCCTACGTTATCATACTGTTAACTGGGTTCAGATCACAAGTTGTACGGTGTGATTGGTGTGGCTGGTATGAGTCTTACCCGGGATTCAAAATCCTTCCTTATTGTGTACGCTCGTCCGGGCACAGTATCCTAACTGAGGCTTGGAGGAGGGTCATAGGGGGAGGAGCCAGTACACACCACCTAGTGGTCAAACTTTTAAATTTTGTGCCCTGTCTCCTGCGGAGCCGCTATTCCCCATGGTCCTGACGGAGTCCCCAGCATCCACTACGGACTACGAGAAATAGAATTACCGGTGAGTAAATTCTTATTTTTTCCTGAATCAGATGAATTAAATGAAGTGTGTGATGATACGTGGGTTTCCCCCGATAAAAAAATTGCTAATATCTAAGAAATTATTGGCATTATACCCTTTCCCGCCAGAAGTTAGGGCGCGTTGGGAAACACCCCCCAGGGTGGATAAGAGCTCACACGCTTATCAAAACAGGTGGCGTTACCGTCTCCAGATACGGCCGCCTCAAGGAGCCAGCTGATAGGAAGCTGGAAAATATCCTAAAAAGTATATACACACATACTGGTATTATACTGCGACCAGCAATCGCCTCAGCCTGGATGTGCAGTGCTGGGGTGGCTTGGTCGGATTCCCTGACTGAAAATATTGATACCCTTGACAGGGACAGTATTTTATTGACTATAGAGCATTTAAAGGATGCATTTCTATATATGCGTGATGCACAGAGGGATATTTGCACTCTGGCATCAAGAGTAAGTGCGATGTCCATTTCTGTTAGAAAATGTTTATGGACACGACAGTGGTCAGGTGATGCGGATTCCAAACGGCACATGGAAGTATTGCCGCATAAAGGGGAGGAGTTATTTGGGGTCGGTCTATCGGACCTGGTGACCACGGCAACAGCTGGAAATCCACCTTTTTACCCCAAGTCACCTCTCAGCAGAAAAAGACACCGTCTTTTCAGCCTCAGTCCCTTAGTCCCCATAAGGGCAAGCGGGCAAAAGGCCAGTCATATCTACCCCGGGGTAGAGGAAAGGGAAAAAGACTGCAGCAGGCAGCCCCTTCCCAGGAACAGAAGCCCTCCACAGCTTCTGCCAAGTCCTCAGCATGACACTGGGGCCTTACAAGCGGACCCAGGTGCGGTGGGGGGTCGTCTCAAGAGTTTCAGCGCGCAGTGGGCTCACTCGCAAGTGGACCCCTGGATCTTACAGGTAGTTTCCCAGGGGTACAGATTGGAATTCGAGACGTCTCCCCCTTGCAGGTTCCGGAAGTCTGCGTTACCAACGTCTCCCTCCGACAGGGAGGCAGTATTGGAAGCAATTCACAAGCTGTATTCCCAGCAGGTGATAATCAAGGTACCCCTCCTTCAACAAGGGAAGGGGTATTATTCCACACTATTTGTGGTACCGAAGCCAGACGGCTCGGTGAGACCTATTCTAAATCTAAAATCTTTGAACACTTACATACAAAGGTTCAAATTCAAGATGGAGTCACTCAGAGCAGTGATAGCGAACCTGGAAGAGGGGCACTATATGGTGTCCCTGGACATCAAGGATGCTTACCTTCATGTCCCAAATTGCCCTTCTCACCAAGGGTACCTCAGGTTCGGGGTACAGAACTGTCACTATCAGTTTTAGACGCTGCCGTTTGGATTGTCCACGGCACCCCGGGTCTTTACCAAGGTAATGGCCGAAATGATGATTCTTCTTCGAAGAAAATGCGTCTTAATTATCCCTTACTTGGACGATCTCCTGATAAGGGCAAAGTCCAAGGAACAGTTGGAGGTCGGAGTAGCACTATCTCGGGTACTGCTACAACAGCACGGGTGGATTCTAAATATTCCAAAATCGCAGCTGATCCCGACGACACGTCTGCTGTTCCTAGGGATGATTCTGGACACAGTCCAGAAAAAGGTGTTTCTCCTGGAGGAGAAAGCCAGGGAGTTATCCGAGCTAGTCAGGAACCTCCTAAAACCAGGAAAAGTGTCAGTGCATCATTGCACAAGGGTCCTGGGAAAAATGGTGGCTTCCTACGAAGCGATTCCATTCGGCAGATTTCACGCAAGAACTTTTCAGTGGGATCTGCTGGACAAATGGTCCGGATCGCATCTTCAGATGCATCTGCGGATAACCCTGTCTCCAAGGACAAGGGTGTCTCTTCTGTGGTGGCTGCAGAGTGCTCATCTATTAGAGGGCCGCAGATTCGGCATTCAGGACTGGGTCCTGGTGACCACGGATGCCAGCCTGAGGGGCTGGGGAGCAGTCACACAGGGAAGAAATTTCCAGGGAGTGTGGTCAAGTCTGGAGACTTCACTTCACATAAATATACTGGAGCTAAGGGCAATTTACAATGCTCTAAGCCTAGCAAGACCTCTGCTTCAGGGTCAACCGGTGCTGATCCAGTCGGACAACATCACGGCAGTCGCCCACGTAAACAGACAGGGCGGCATAAGAAGCAGGAGGGCAATGGCAGAAGCTGCAAGGATTCTTCGCTGAGCGGAAAATCATTTGATAGCACTGTCAGCAGTGTTCATTCCGGGAGTGGACAACTGGGAAGCAGACTTCCTCAGCAGGCGATCTCCACCCGGGAGAGTGGGGACTTCACACGGAAGTCTTCCACATGATTGTGAACCATTGGGACATGATGGCGTCCCGCCTCAACAAAAAACTGGACAGGTATTGCGCCAGGTCAAGGGACCCTCAGGCAATAGCTGTGGACGCTCTGGTAACACCGTGGGTGTACCAATCAGTGTATGTGTTCCCTTCTCTTCCTCTCATACCCAAGGTACTGAGAATTATAAGACGGAGAGGAGTAAGAACTATACTCGTGGCTCCGGATTGGCCAAGGAAGACTTGGTACCCGGAACTTCAAGAGATGCTCACAGAGGACCCAGGGCCTCTGCCGCTAAGAAGGGACTTGCTTCAGCAAGGACCCTGTCTGTTCCAAGATTTATCGCGGCTGCGTTTGACGGCATGGCGGTTGAACGCCGGATCCTAAGGGAAAAAGGCATTCCGGAAGAGGTCATACCTACCCTGGTCAAAGCCAGGAAGGAGGTGACCGCACAACATTATCACCGCATTTGGCGAAAATATGTTGCGTGGTGTGAGGCCAGGAAGGCCCCCACGGAGGAATTTCAACTCGGTCGATTCCTGCATTTCCTGCAAACAGGAGTGTCTATGGGCCTCAAATTGGGGTCCATTGAGGTTCAAATTTCGGCCCTGTCGTTTTTCTTCCAGAAAAAATTGGCTTCAGTTCCTGAAGTCCAGACATTCGTCAAGGGAGTACTGCATATACAACCCCCTTTTGTGCCTCCAGTGGCACCGTGGGATCTCAACGTAGTTCGGGGATTCCTCAAATCACATTGGTTTGAACCGCTCAAATCTGTGGATTTGAAATATCTCACATGGAAAGTGACCATGTTGTTGGCCGTGGCCTCGGCCAGGCAAGTGTCAGAATTGGCGGCTTTGTCTCACAAAAGCCCATATCTGATTTTCCATTCGGACAGGACAGAACTGAGGACTCGTCCCCAGTTTCTCCCTAAGGTGGTGTCAGCGTTTCACCTGAACCAACCTATTGTGGTGCCTGCGGCTACTAGGGACTTGGAGGACTCCAAGTTGCTAGACGTTGTTAGGGCCCTGAAAATATAGTTTCCAGGACGGCTGGAGTCAGGAAAACTGACTCGCTGTTTATCCTGTATGCACCCAACAAGCTAGGTGCTCCTGCTTCTAAGCAGACGATTGCTCATTGGAGTTGTAGTACAATTCAGCTTGCACATTCTGTGGCAGGCCTGCCACAGCCAAAATCTGTAAATGCCCATTCCACAAGGAAGGTGGGCTCATCTTGGGCGGCTGCCCGAGGGGTCTCGGCTTTACAACTTTGCCGAGCTGCTACTTGGTCAGGGGCAAACACGTTTGCAAAATTCTACAAATTTGATACCCTGGCTGAGGAGGACCTGGAGTTCTCTCATTCGGTGCTGCAGAGTCATCCGCACTCTCCCGCCCGTTTGGGAGCTTTGGTATAATCCCCATGGTCCTGACGGAGTCCCCAGCATCCACTTAGGACGTCAGAGAAAATAAGAATTTACTTACCGATAATTCTATTTCTCGTAGTCCGTAGTGGATGCTGGGCGCCCATCCCAAGTGCGGATTGTCTGCAATACTTGTACATAGTTATTGTTACAAAAATCGGGTTATTATTGTTGTGAGCCATCTTTTCAGAGGCTCCTCTGTTATCATGCTGTTAACTGGGTTCAGATCACAGGTTGTACAGTGTGATTGGTGTGGCTGGTATGAGTCTTACCCGGGATTCAGAATCCTTCCTTATTGTGTACGCTCGTCCGGGCACAGTATCCTAACTGAGGCTTGGAGGAGGGTCATAGGGGGAGGAGCCAGTGCACACCACCTAGTCCTAAAGCTTTTACTTTTGTGCCCTGTCTCCTGCGGAGCCGCTAATCCCCATGGTCCTGACGGAGTCCCCAGCATCCACTACGGACTACGAGAAATAGAATTATCGGTAAGTAAATTCTTATTTTTGTCCTCTCCCTAGACTTCAGTGTTTGGGGGCTGTTTAGATTGTGTTTGGGGGGCTGTTTAGATTATTTGTCACCTTTATGGATGTGTAGCAAAAACTCCTGTTGCCAGGTAGGCAAAAATGCAGGGAGTCCTCTAAATTGCACCTGTGCTTTGTACGACCAGTGGGTCTCTCGACCTCCCACATACATTTACTTTTTGCTAAAATCTTTCAGTGTGACCTTGGATGGAAAAACTCTACACAGGCACAGTTAATTAATTAATTAAGGTTTTTATATAGCGCAGCATATTCCGTTGCGCTTTACAATTAGAACAACAGTAATAGAACAAAACTGGGTAAAATCACAGAGGATGTAATTAGATAGGGAAGCACTGGAGGTTATGTGGGTGGGTCTGGAATATGATAGGCTTGTCTGAAGAGGTGAGTTTTCAGGGAACGGTTACATTTTTGGAGACTAGAGGTGAGTCTTATTGTGCGTGGGAGGGCATTCCACAGAGTGGGTGAAGCCCGGATAAAGTCCTGTAATTTTTGAGTGTGAACAAGTAATGCGTGTGGATGAGAGACGCAGATCTTGTGCAGAGCGGAGAGGTTGGGTAGGGAGATATTTTGAGATGAGTGAAGAGATGTACAGTGCCCTGCTCAAGTATTCACCCCCCTTTGCATTTTTCATGTTTTGTTGCCTCACAACCTGGAATTAAAATGGATTGTTTGAAGGTTTGCATCATTTCATTCACAGAACATGCCTACAACTTTGAAGATGTTTTTTTTTTTTATCGTGAAGCAAACAACAAATAGGACAAAATAAGTGAAAACTTCAGCGTACATAACTATTCACCACCCTAATGTCAGTACTTTGCAGATTCACCTTTGGCGGCAATTACAGTTGCTAGTCGATTTGGGTAAGTCTCTGTGAGCTTGCCACATCTTTCCACTGGGATTTTTTCCCATTCCTCAAGGCAAAACTGCTCCAGCTCCTTCATGTTGGATGGTTTCCGCTTTTGAACAGCAATCTTCAATCTGACCACAGATTCTCAATTGGATTGAGATCTGGGCTTTGACTAGGCCATTCTAACACAATTCAAATGTTTTCCCTTAAACCACTGGAGTGTTGCTTTAGCAGTATGCTTCGGGTCATTGTCCTGCTGGAAGGTGATCCTCCGTCCCAGTCTCATATCACAGGCAGACTGTAACAGGTGTTGCTCAAGAATATCCCTGTATTTAGCACCATCCATCTTTTCCTCGACTCGAAACAGTTTCCCAGTTCTTGGTGCTGAGAAACATCCCCACAGCATGATGCTGCCACCACCATGTTTCACTGTGGGGATGGTGTTCTTGGGGTGATGGGATGTGTTGGGTTTAGTGTTTTCCTTGGTGTCCGAAAAGCTAAATTTTAGTCTCATCTGACCAGAGCACCTTCCTCCATACATTTGGGGAGTCTTCCACATTTATTTTGTCAAACTAAAAACATGCCTTCTTATTTCTATCACTAAGTAATGGCTTATTTCTGGCCACTTTTCCATAAAGCCCAGCTCTATGGATTGTATGGCTTATTGTAGTCATATGCGCAGATACACCAGTCTCTGCTGTGTAATTCTGCAGCTCCTTCAGGGTTACCTTTGGTCTCTGTGATGCCTCTCTAATTAATGCCCTCCTTGCCCGGACTGAGTTTTGGTGGCCAGCCCTCTCTTGGCAGGTTTGTTGTGGTACCATGTTCTTTCCATTTGAAGATGATGGATTTGATGGTGTTCCGGGGGATCATAAAAAATTTTTATTTTTTTTTTATTTTTATAACCCAACCCTGACTTGTACTTCTCGACAACTTTGTCCCTGGTAGTTTGAAGAGCTCCTTGGTCTTCATGGTGTGATGCCTCTTGCTTAGTGGTGTTGCAGCCTCTGTGGCCTTTCAGAAAAGGTGTGTGTATACTGATAGATCACGTGACACTTAGATTGCACACAGGGGGACTTCATTTCACTAATTATGTGACTTCTGAAGGTAATTGGTTGCGCCAGAACTTTTGCAGGGCTTCATACCAAAGGGGTTGAATACATATGCACACGCCAATGTAAAAAATGTTATTTATAAAAAAAAGTATTTATTAAAAAAAAAAATTTATATACATTTTTCTCACTTCACCTTACCAATTTAGACTATTTTGTGCATATCCATCACATAAATTCATATTAAAAAAAATAATTAAATTACAGGTTGTAATGCAACAAAATAGGTCAAAAGCAAAGGGGGGTGAATACTTTAGCAAGGCACTGTATGTTGGTGCAGTTTGGTTAATAGCCTTGTATGTAAGTAAGAGTATTTTATATTTAATACGATAGAATACCGGTAACCAGTGGAGGGACTGACAGAGCGGATCTGCAGACGATGAACATCTAGCGAGGAAGATTAGCCTCGCATTCAAAATGGATTGTAGTGGTGAGAGCCTATGTTTGGGAAGACCGGTCAGGAAACTATTACAATAATCAATGCGGGAGATGATGAGAGCATGGATTAGCGTTTTTGCTGTGTCTTGTGTAAGGTATGGTCATATTTTGGATATGTTTCTTAGATGTATGTAACGTGATCTTGAATGTGGGTAACAAAGGACAGTTCAGAGTCAAGGATGACACCTAGGCAGCGAGCTTGTGGGGTAGGGGTGATTGCAGAGTTCTCAACAGTGATAGAGATATCAGGTTGGTAACTACTTTTGGCCGATGGAAATATAATTAATTCTGTTTCTCTAGCCTCAATAAGGGATATTGGGGACAGATTAGTACGATGGGGTATAGGTGGGGTCCAAAGGAGCCAGTGCACTTTACATTTCTTCAACTGTGTGTGCTGGCTCCTCCCCTCTATGCCCCCTCATACAAGTCAATTTAGAAAAAAGAGCCCTCAGGAGAGGATGCACACAGCATACCTGCGTCGTGGGAGTTGGGGGGGGGGGCAGTCACCGGCCTCTTGAGGTGCAGAGCTGCTTCCCCGCTGGGAGGGGCTGTTTGTTCAGCTTGGCATGGTGCCTTGGCTGTCACAGCCACAACATACCGCACACCCTTACCGCTGCTTGAAGGTGATCATTGGTGAGGAGTACACGCTACAGGGTTCACTGTGCGGCAAAAGCGTGGGTGAGATGTACGGGTTCCTCCTGGAGGGTCCCACTGTAGCCTCTGTGTGAAACTAGCTGTTCAAAGCATTTACGTGAGGCTACAAACACATAGGGAGACATGGCCAGTATATATATTACGCAATAGCTCCGGTGCCATTACTACCGGGTGTAGAGGGGGAGAGCCGCTATATTGTGCACAAATATCATTCCTCTGAGGGAATTTTCATAAGACAGTCTCTCTGTTGGTTATGTATATGTAAAACGTTGACAGACTCACTGGGGCTGTACAGCATTGGGTGCTGGTGTCCTCTCTCCTGTGTCTCCTCTCACATGCAATAGGGCAGGCTTGTATTGTACTATGTATTATACCTATTTTTCTTCTTCACAATGGTAAAACAGAAGTTATACAATGTATGTAATGCTAGGTTCTCCCCTATCTCATCTGGCTCAATATCATGTTAGCGGTGTAGTCAGTCATCACAAAATGCTGATAACGATGTGGGGAAGAGTCAAGAGCCCTCCTGGCATGGGGCTATCAAAACTATGTTGTCTGATATGTCATCTCAACTCACTGCAAATGCCAATAAAACTCAGGAACTGCAACACGCAGTGTCAAATCTAACTGATAAACACCCCCCCCTTGTCTACTGCAGGTGCACAAAAACGTGCTTTACCTGCACTACTGTCTGATACTGATGATGATATACAGGATGATGTGGACATGTGGGGACACCACACCTAAACAGGGTATTGAACCCCTCATATTGGTTATTCGGAATGTGTTAAAGCTCCCCCTGGAGGATGCTAATAATCAGCAGTAATTTTTCCTCCCACAAGACAAAATGACAGTCACATTTCCTGACTCCAAGGAATTGGATGATTTATTTAAAATAGCCTGGAAGAATCCAGTTAAAAAATATCAGGTGTCCAATCCCCTTTGCCCCTGAAGGCAGGAAATTCTGGGGAGAATCTCCAGAAGTAGACCTCTCAGTCTCTCGCCTTTCAAAAAAGGTTGGTACTTCCTGCTCCGGGCTCCTTTGCGGTAAAGGACCCGGCAGATAGTAAAATTGAGACCACTCTGAAATCTATCTACACTGCTGCAGGTGTAGTTCAAAGACCGGTCATTGCAGGTTGCTATATGACACATGCAATTCATTCCTGGGCTACTCAAATTCAGGAATGTCTCTCGGTGATATGACCATAGTTACTACTGTAACTTTCCTAAAACACATTCTGGACACGGCAAGAGTCCTCTGTGACTTCCTTAAAGAGATTGACAATATTGGTGCTAGGGCTATGGCTGTGTCTGTGCTCAGAGCCATATGGTTGCGTCAGTGGATTGCGTCAGTGGATTCCAAACGTAATGTGGAATCTCTTCCCTTCACAGGTGAATGGCTTTTTGGAGGTGAATTGAACACATGGATTTCCAAAGCTACTGCTGGGAAATCCACGTTTCTCCCTTCGGGGTCTCTGCCTGCTAGACGTACCTACCCATGACCGTCTACTCAGTCCTTTTGGTCCTCCAGATTTCGATCTAGGGCCAGGGGCCTCCAACGGAGCTAGAGGCTCCAGAGGAAAACCCAACAAACCAGCTGTTGCCGGATCTCAGGACCAGAGCACCAGTTCTGCTTTCGCAAAGACTTTAGCATGACAGTACCCACCCACCCCGAGGGGATCTTGTGGTAGGAGCTCGGTTACGTCACTACAGCCACAACTGGGATGGTTTCTGCCCAGATGCTTGGGTAATGGACCTTATCTTTCAGGGTTACAAGCTGGAGTTCGACAGTGCTCCTCCCCAACAATTTTTCCAGTCAGGCTTACCAGCTTTGAAAAATATGCGTGGTACACTACTACTGGCCATAAACAAGTTGGTCCAGTCCCAGTCCCAGGTCATTGTTCCAGTACCCCTACAACATCAAGGACAGGGTTACTACTCTAGTCTGTTCATAGTACCAAAACCAGATGGGTCTGTGAGACCCATTCTGAATCTGAAGTCCTTGAATCCTTACCTGAAGGTTTTTAAATTCAAGATGGATTCTTTGAGAGCAGTGATCGCAGGCCTGGACCAACAGGAATTCCTGGTGTCCCTGGATATCAAGAACGCTTACCTCCATATCCCAATTTAGCCTCCTCATCAGGCCAATCTGCATTTCGCCCTACTGAACGATCACTACCAGTTTCACGCGTTACCCTTTGGCCTGTCTACAGCTCCAATGGTGTTCACGAAGGTGATGGCTCAGCTCAGGGTCCAGGGGGTCAACATAATTCCATACCTGGACAATCTCCTGATAAAAGTGAGTTCCAGGGAGCTTTTATTGCTCCATATAGATCGCACTATCCAACTTCTGTCACACCACGGGTGGATCCTCAATCTGCAGAAGTCCCACCTGGAACCATCTCAGCGGCTCCTGTTTCAGGGGATGCTCCTGGATACAGTAGCACAGAAAGTGTTCCTCCCAGAGGAAAAAGCGAGAACACTTCAAGAAATTGTTTGCATGGTGCTCCGACCTGATCGAGTATCCATTCATCTTTGCATAAATTTGTTGGGAAAGATGGTGGCCTCGTACGAGGCAATACAGTTCGGAAGGTTTCATGCCAGACCGTTCCAATTGGAGATCCCGAACAAGTGGTCCGGCTCCCATCTTCAGATGCACCAGATGATTCGGCTGTCACCCCAGGCCAGGATTTCACTCCCGTGGTGGCTACAGTCTTCCAGCCTGCAGAAAGGTTGACGCTTTGGGATTCAGGATTGGATCCTTCTCATAATGGATGCGAGTCTGAGAGGATGGGGAGCTGTCACCCAGGGGGCACAGTTCCAGGGCAGGTGGTCTGCCCAAGAGGCCCTCCTTCCGATCAACATCCTAGAACTTCGGGCCTTCTACAATGCTCTGATTCAGGCCTCCCCTCTACTCAGGGATTGGGCGATCCAGGTCCAGTCAGACAACGCCACGGCTGTGGCGTACATCAATCGACAAGGAGGGACAAAAAGCAGAGCCTGCATGCGAGAAGTGTCAAGAATACTCTTCTGGGCAGAAAGAAATGCAAGAGCACTGTCCGCAATCTTCATTCCGAGGGTGGACAACTGGGAAGCGGACTTCCTCAGTCGCCACGATCTCCACCCAGGGGAGTGGGGACTACACCCTCAGGTGTTTCAACAGATCATCGACAGGTGGGGCTGCCCACAGAGCGACATGATGGCCTCTCGCCTCAACAAGAATCTTCATTGTTATTGCTTGCAAACCAGAGACCCTCAGGTGAGTGCAGTAGATGCGCTGACAACGCCTTGGCCTTACCAGCTAGTCTACCTATTTTCTCTGATTCCGTTATCTCCAGAGTACTCAAGAGGATCAAGAATCAAGGAGTGCAGGTAATCTTGATTGCCCCTGATTGGCCCCGAAGAGCGTGGTACGCGGCTCTTCTAGACATGTCCGTAGAGGACCCTTGACCTCTGCCGCTAAGAAGAGATCTTCTTCAGCATAGATCGTTCATCTACCTGGACTTAAGGCGGCATCGTTTGACAGCATGAAAGTTGGGCAGAACATCCTAGCTCAAAGGGCTTTCCAAAAAGGTAATTGCCACTATGGTGCAAGTCAGAAAATCTGTGATGTCAAAACACTATCATCATATGTGGCGGAGATATATCTCTTGGTGCGAGGAATGCACATATCCATCTGCGGAATTCCACTTGGGGAGATTCCTTCAATTCCTGCAATTCCTGCAGACGGGAGTGGATAAAGGTTTACATCTTGGATCCATTAAAGTCCAGATTTCAGCTCTTTCCAATTTCTTCCAGAAGAAGTTGGCTCTCCTGACAGAAGTTCAGACCTTCTTGCAAGGGGTGCTTCACATACAACCTCCGTTTGTGCCGCCTACGGCACCTTGGAATTTGGATGTGGTGTTATGCTTACAACAGTCCTCCTGGTTTGAACCTCCGAGGACAGTAGAAGACATGTACCTCACGTGGAAGACGGTGATGTAACTGGCCCTGGCTTCTGTTAAACGTGTCTCAGAATTAGGGTCCTTATAAAAGTCCCTACTTGGTCTTTTACGAGAACAGAGCGGAGCTCAGGACTAGACAGCAGTTCCTGCCAAAGGTAATCTCCGCGTTTCACTTGAATCAACTTATTGTGATCCCGTCCAGTTCTGGCACTTCTGCCCCTCAGGAAGCATTGGATGCAGTGCAAGGCTTGAAAATCTATGTCAAGAGGACAGCTTGGATCAGAAAAATGGATTCCTTGTTCGTGCTGTATGATGCGCAGAAGAAGGGTTACCCTGCTTCAATGCAGTCTATTGCTCGTTGGATTTGGCTTACTATCCAACAGGCCTATGTGCGACAGCCTTACCTGTTCCACAGTCTCTGAAGGCCCACTCTACGAGATCGGTGGGATCTTCCTGGGCGGCTTTCTGTGGAGTCTCGGCCCTCCAACTGTGCCGAGCTGCTACCTGGTTGAGGAAGAACACCTTTGTGAAGTTCTACAAATTTGATACCCTGGCCAAAGAGGATACCCAGTTTGGGCAGGCGGTACTGCAGACGTCTCTGCTTGTTCCCGCCCGTTCTGGAAGCTTTGGGACGTCCCCATCGTACTAGATTTCCCAATATCCTTTATGGATGCTAGAGAAAATAGGATTTTAATTACCTACCGGTAAATCCTTTTCTCGTAGTCCATAAAGGATATTAGGCGCCCGCCTCAGTGCGTTGGATTTTCTGCAGGTTCTTGTTATGTGGTTACCTGTGCAGCTTTTGCTGTTGTTGTTACCAGACGTTGCTGGTTGTTATATGTTGGTGGTGTGCTGGTACGTAAATCTCACCACTCTTTGTTATCATATTTCCTTCTCTCATATATGTCCTTTCTCTTTCGGGCACGTTTTTACCTATAACTGCCTGTGAGAGGGGGCATAGAGGGGAGGAGCCAGCACACCCAGTTGAAGAAATTTAAAGTGCATTGGCCTATTTGGACCTCGTCTATACCCCATCGTACTAAATTATCCCCTTATGGACTACGAGAAAAGGATTTACCGGTAGGTAATTTAAATCCTATTTTTGGAAATGAAAAGGTCATGAATAGATGGTAATTTGTTGCAAAATGTTTCTCTCTGCTCCAGTTAAGAGAGGAAAGAGCCTGTGTGTAGGCTTCGTGCAGGGCCCCTCCTCTCTGGCAGCACAAGACACTCTGGCTTTGTGCCAGAGTCTACTGTGCATGTGCTGGTCTTTAGGAATATGGTGTCCGCGCCTTTTCCCGGGGATATCTCTGTTGCGCATACACAAATTAACAGAATTATGTCTGCTGTGCTTTTTCCCCCGGTGATTTCTAACCGCTGCGGGACTCCAGAGAGGTGAGTGCCTGTATAATTATATGGGCTCACCCTGCACCTATTACTGATACACCAATGGCTCTAGGGATAAATTTACTAAAGCGGTATTCTTCGATTTTTCCATTGAATTTGCATGTCAAGAGATTTACTAAAGGCAGATCTGATGATAAACCATAGATAAACTCAACTTTAGACAGCACTATACCATCAGACAGAATATCGATTATTTTAAGTAGTATACGATCCACTGATTTTCTAATGGTCTTTGTAAAGTCGCCCAAAAATTGACAGTTAAATGATGGGAAACCCTCAGAAAAAATAAGTCTGAATCAGAATCATCTTTATTGACAAATATATCAGTATATAATACACAAGGAAATTGTTTCCAATAACCACAGCTCTCAGACAGAAAAAAGAAAGAGAAAAGGAAGAAAATAAGAAAACAACAACGTGACATAAACATAGAGAAGGGAACATAATGGATTCTTGAATACATGGTTCGAATGTGAAAATTAATAGACTTAATAGACCTGCTTGTGGCAGGTGAGTTTGGCCGAAGTGCTGCACGGATCACTGGCTTCATTAGGATAAACACTGAGCAATTGTGTGGGGTCCATCCTCAAATCCATAACCAGCCCCAGACCTCTCAGCCTGGGCTGGTTTTGGATTTAATGGGGAAAAGCAGCGTGCGGTCCCCACTATTTTCTAGGGGGGAAAAAACAGATAATAGTCTGAATCAGCCGGGGGCACGTGGGATAACGCTATGGCTGGTGACAGGGGCACACAGTGTGGTGTCCCCCGCCATACCATTAACCAGCCCCAAACTGCCCAGCCCAGGACTGGAATCCCAAGGGAAGTTGCCCCCCCCCCCCCCCCCAAAAAAAAGTTTAATCACAATACAAAGCCTGCACAGATCACTATGATATGTGCAGTGCTTTAAATCCGCCAGATTGGCAGCAGATTCCAACGGAAAGAGGTATACACAATGTTTTTTTTTTACAGAAAATATACGATGGGCATCGCTGTTGGAGTTCTATTGACGCTATAATCCGATGCTTAGTAAATACAGTGTTTTTAGACAGCAAACCGACGGTGAGATCCAGCAGGTTGCAATAGACATCGAAAACCTTAGTAAATTGAACCCTTAGTTTTCAAAGTACCCAACACCCTAAAAGGGGCAACATCGTCAGTATTGTATACAATTTATATTTATGTTTTAATAGGTTTTTGCAAACTTTTATTTTTTGTTGTCCGATCATCAGATTTCTGATTTATTTATTTTTTATACATGCTGCCAAATTATTTCCAGTTGCAAATGTTACCAATGAAATTATACAATTAACTAAACGTTGTTACTAACATTCGGTAGATGGTACTAGTGCTGACATTCACTGATCAAACCCAGGTATTGTTCGAGCGGTGCCTTACAGTATTTCCCTACAGCGGAGATGCGGCGCCTTCTCTTATACGACTGTTGCCTTCTAGGAGCTGCTTTGCGGCAGCTGCTCACGAAACAACTGACATTTATATTTATAAGCTTGCTGTGCCCGGATATGTGCCATTTATTCATATTTATAAGCTTGCTTTGCAGGGATATATGCCATTTATTCATATTTATAAGCTTGCTTTGCAGGGATATATGCCATTTATTCATATTTATAAGCTTGCTGTGCACGGATATCTGCCGTTTATTTGCCCATCATAACTTAGAGCAATAAAACCTACACATGAAGAAGATGGGAATTATTTTACCATTTAGAACTCTATACGTTTACTGACAGAACCATTTCTCCAGTACAATAATGAGCAGATTTATTTTACCATTTAAGTACCGTCAAGAGCATCCGCACAGCACAATAAATGTAAATAGTTTCGTCTTCTTAGGTGGATTTGCCCTGATGGAACAGCTGAGGAGCGATCCCGTGATTTCCCAGAATGCTCTGGCCATGGAAGCGTTGAGTGACCTGAAACTGCTATACCGCTACTTGGAAATCTTCGGGGTGGCGGAGAAGGTAAAAAAATCCATCGTTATTAAAGCACGTAAAACATATTATTAGGAGACCTTTGTCTTCCTAACATGTAACCAGAGTTTCTCCTGGTAGGTCACTTTGGACCTAAGTTTGGCCCGTGGATTGGACTATTACACTGGATTAATTTATGAGGCTGTCCTGCTGCCGGATCAGGGATGGACGCAGAGTTCCCAGGATGCCACAGCTGCCAGTGACGTTAGCCTGGGCAGTGTAGCTGCGGGGGGACGCTATGATGACCTGGTGGCGATGTTTGATGTCAAAGGCAGAAGAGTACCATGTGTGGGGATCAGCATTGGACTTGAGAGGATATTTTCCATAGTAGAGAAGAAAGCACAGGTAAAAACCAAAAAATTACTTTTGTTTTCTATGTATGACCCTGAAACTACTCTGTTACCTAACGCGTACTATAGGATGTGTCATATGAATTATATTTTGGATCCCATGCATGGTTTTTCTAGATCTTATACCGCAACCAGAAGGTATCTTCTTGGGTTCGGTTCTTCAGTTTGTTAATTTATGTAATTTATGGTGAGCCAGGCCCTGTACGGCTAGAAGAGCCGTCCTTAATCTGCAAAAGTAAGTGACGATGTAACTTGTCTATAGGAGTCTAATAAAAATGGCCGGACAACTGAAACGCAAGTGTTGGTGGCAACAGCACAAGCCATGCACCTAGAGGAGAGGATGGAACTTATTACCGCACTGTGGAATGCAGGGATTAAAGTGAGTAGATTCTTTGCAGCAGACATCTGTAGGGTTTGACTTTGATTAGACCTTTTCTATTAATTACTTTTGAAATTTGTTTAATGTTCTTTCTCAAAGGTGACTTGGGGGGGGGGATTTAAACGGGTGCAAGGTTTTGACCGGAAAAAAAACCTCTGTCCCCGCACCCAATTTTGTATTACCGTGGGTATGTGCGCTCCTTATACCCACGGTGTTCAGTTTTAAAAAAAATTGCAAGCTGGGTTTTCTGTTTTGAGAATCCCACAGCGCAAGAGAAAAAAAAAACCGATACTTACCTCTGTGCTCTTGCTGGTCCGTGGTCTCTGCTGCACCCAGCCATCTACTGCGGAGGAGGCTGCTGGGAGATTTAGGAAAAAGCAGACCTTCTCTGGGGCTGCAAGAAAAAAATGCGGCTCATTTTCTCACTTTCAGTTGAATAGGAAAATCTCGCCGCTGCTGGAAAAACCCAGGGCCACAGGGTTTTTAAAAGATGAGCGCACAATTGACTATGCCCCTTAAACTTTGATTGTAAGAGTTTGCAGCATAAAATATGTATTAGATTGTTTCCAATGGCTAGCCCTGCAGTGGTGAGGATCCAGTGTTTCCTCTCCATCGCATGTTATTTCCCATTGTTTACTAATGTATGGAAGGCCGGGGCAGGCATGCTCTTTTGTTTGCCACCTGTACTTGCACAGGATATATGTGCACCTACAGTTTAATCCCCCTGTATTTAAAATGGGCACTGCTGGACTCGAACTCCCAACCTCATGTACTCAACACGAGCTATTTGCTCCTACATAGAAAACCTTCTAATTTTAGGAAGCTAGTCATAATTGTTAGTTTACCATTGCAGCTGAGCACATCTTTGTAGTGTGCAGCCACAGACACGACATAGGTGTACTTAGCTGCAGTGGTGTAAAATAAGACTAACAGTTCTATCCAGTGTCATACAATTAGAATTACTAGATGTGCAACGGAATGTAATGATATTACCGGCGGTCGGGATCCTGCCGGTCAGTATACCAGCGCCGGGATTCCGACCACTACACATCCCGACAGTATGCCGACTAACCGGGACTATTCCCAATCGTTCCCACGACACCCATAGAGTGGAAATAGAGCCTGTGGCGAGCGCCTGAACGCCATTCACGTGCAAGAGACTCTGGCTTGGTGCCAAAGACTTTGCGCTTTTCTGCCCATGATTGGTCTTTTGAAAGGGGGAGGGGCCACTGACATCTGCACACGCCCCCCTTCCTATGTTAAAACGCTCATGGTTCACTTGATATTCCACTGTAGTCCTGATACAACGTAATAGAGTCCATTAGACAGCTGAAGCCCCTCCCACATCTCTAGGACACTGTCCTAATGGGACTCTAGGCAGGTTAGATCAGCTACAAGTGACACAGCTGAGAATGCGGTCATTTGGAGTACTGTTGCATAACTGGCTCTGCCTCGGTCTATGGATCATCCATTCCTGCAAGTCTGTCAGTCACTCTGTACCTGCTCTTAGAGAAGCCCCTCTAGAGGGGTGTGGATCATCAAATCAACAGTGTCTAGGTCGACAGGGTTGGAAGGTCGACAGGGTTTCTAGGTCGACGTGTGCTAGGTCAAAAGGTCGACATGAGTTTTTTGGGGGGGGGTTTGTGTCGTTTTCTGCGTACAGTGACCGGGAAGCCGAATTAGTGCACCGTGTCCCCTCACGTGGCTCGCTATGCTTCGGGCAAGGTGCCTCACTCCGCTACCGCTGCGCTCGGCACAGATTACCGTTCCAATCGTAGTCCACGTGGATCGTTAAGTATGAAAAAGTTCAAAAAAAGAAAAAAAAATGTGAAAAACTCATGTCGACCTTTTGACCTGTCGACCTAGTGACTGTTGACCTATAGTGGTCGACCTAAACATTGTCGATCTTCAGACCGGATCCCCTCTACAGGTGCTGGTTATGTTTTTAGATTCCTACTGATTTCTGTTATTTTTTCAGCTTTACAATTCTTTGATTTTAACTTGGCTGGCACAGTGGTTAGCATTGCTGCCTCACACATTGGCACCTGGGGCCAATGTGAGTTTGTATGCTCTCTCCCTGTTTTTGCATAGGTTCCCTCCAGGAAATTCCTATAACTAATTCTCACCACCATCTCCACCCCTCGCCCCCCCCCCCCCCCCCACCTTCAACACGCAGGCTGAAATGCTGTACAAGAGACGCCCCAAATTACTCACCCAGCTGCAGCACTGCGAGAGAACGGGAATCCCTCTGGTGGCCATTATCGGGGAGCAGGAACTGAAGGACGGCATGGTCAAGCTGAGGGACGTTGCGACACGACAAGAGGTGCGGTAAACGTCAAAATCATAATCTGAAAAGAACACTAGGCATAGAGACGTGTCCTCATTCAGCTAGTGCCTTTGCACTCTAGATTTCGTACCATGCATTGTCAGTTCTGTACTTTTACACTATAACATCTTTTTCTGCACCACACAGTGTCTGGATCACACAACACCTGCCTACCAACTTGCAGTGGACTAGAGAATCAGGATCTGCACTTTTTCCGCAATTGTGGCAGTGTGAATCCGCACTATGCTGAGCAGGGAAGACACCAGGGGGGGACTGTGGGGACTGGTGTCCTAGGCCCTTTCAGAGAGGGGACCCACCCCTGGCTCCTACCGCCAATACCTGTAGAGCTGCACCAGTCTGTGAATCAACAGCGGGCTGATGGGCAGGGAGGACTTCTTAAAACAAGCCTTCCCTGTGCATCAGCTCTCTGTAATCTGTTCCTGTAGGTCCGCAACACTCCACCAATATGTAATGTCACAATGTATGACATTACATAGGGGTGGAGCAGTGCGGAATAAAATTGTTTTTTTTGGGGGGAGGGAGTGGCCCTGTCTATTTGTCAATCCCGGGACCCACGATTTCTGATTGCAGCCCTGATGCTGAGTGGCGGCACGCATGACACAGCTTAGTCATATCTCCCCGGTGTTTTTCCTTTTCCTCAGATTAGTTTCTTTGTCGCACTGCTGTAGCACTTAATTCCAATGGTGGTGTACAGGGTATACGTACTTTGTGCTTTTGCCGCATTAGCAGTGAGAAAAAGAAGCAAATTCAGTAAATAAAAAAAATACAGGTCAACGGGGCACATGGTGCGGTTTAGTCAAACAGTTGTGTCCTTATACACTTGGGCCTTATTCAGAGGAGGACACTAGGTCTGCAAAAACTCAGGTTACCCGAATTTTGGCCATTTGCGCATGCGCAGTGCGCGGAGGTTCACATTGCGATCCGGAAGGCTGCCGTCACATTCTATGTTTTTATGTAGTCGCATTTTTCATGGCGCCAAACAGGGCTATTTGGTGTGAGTGAAGGATAAGCATATGCGGTCACATCTGTATATAAGTTGTTTGCTTGTTTTTGTTTGAATAAAAATAGTGAGAGTACAATAAGAGATGGATCTGTGCTAAACACAGGGTTAATATGAAATAGGTGTCTAAAATTCACTCAATGCCACTGTAAAGCTTCTTTGGGCAATTATTTTGAACTTGTCATGCCCAATCATATCCCTCCACTTCTCTGTAGGTTGGAGCTCGAAATTTAAAGCGGTACTAATATTAAGAGTGAAACGCGTCAGTTTGCACTTAATGTCAGTCCTGCTTTTTTACATTTTGAGCTCAAACCCACCGAGAAGCAGCGTTTTTCAAAAGCCGCCACTTTGTAAATATATCTCATGATTTTATTAGATTATATGAGATCTGGTATGGCTGCACCCCTTCAGTGGAATGCACTCCCCCGCTCCATTAGACTCTCCCCGACCTTGCAAAGTTTTCGAACGGGCACTAAAAACCCACCTGTTCATCAAAGCGTACCCTTCCGATGCATAACCTAGTCCTGAGGCTGCTCCTCCATCCCCCTGCCTCATGTCTTGAACATCTCAGCTTTGCTTACACACTGCCATCAGGCTACCTCCCGCTTGCTTGTACCTTATGTCATCTGTCTGTCGACCCTTCCCAGCAGATTGTTAGCTCTTCAGAGCAGGGCCCTCTTTCCTGTTGTTATCTAAGCCCTCTTCTCGACACAGCTCTCTCCTACTCAGCGACCATCTTTACCCGCTTTTTCTCCTGCTGGTAAAGGCTCATCTCCATCTATGGCCACCAGCCCCGAGTAGTACAATGATTATTCCCTCACTACTTACATCTTAGCTGTATTATGTTTTGAGAATTGTGGTGCTCCTTGTTACCTGTACTCTATTTCTGTTATTTATTTACTGTAATGCTAAGTTTTGTCTCCCTGTACTGTCCTTTGTACGGCGCTGCGAAACACATGTGGCGCCCTATAAATAAAATGTAATAATAATAATCCCTGTGATCCCTGTTTTTATAGGCAAGAGCCAGTGCTTAAAGTTGATTGTTTTTTTTGGCATGTTGTCTGAATAACAAGATCGATGCAGTTGCTTACACAATTGGATGTCGAAATTACCTGGTTGCTCTCTTAAATCTGTAAAAGGATTCTTTTGTGTTTGTGCTGCAACTAAATGTTGTTTGACATCTCTTTCCCTTCACTACTGACAGGTTGATGTGCCAAGGGAAAACTTGGTAGCCGAAATCCGGAAACGCGCGGAGATTCTTCAGCAGACGCATAGCGACTGAGTGAAATGAGAATACGTTCAACATGAAGGAAAGAGACCTGTGTAAATGTGGATGCATCCAAATATTTTGTTCTTTGGGTTTAAAGAGTAAAACAAATCTGTTTTATAATACGCATTGTCTTGTTTTGTTTTTGTGGGGCTTATATTGAAGTCAGCGGCCGTGATTGATGGCATTTCTGTGTTGCAAATGAAAACCAGCTGATCAGCCAATCAGTGTAAGAATTAAAACAAGACGGCTGGAAACTGTGCTAGCCCGTCCTGCTGAGCACTGGTGGGGGCCAAACAGTGTATTCTTTAATCCTCTATAACGGTCTTTGTTGTGATGTGGCATAAATCAACAGCGTAACAAATGTCACAGCCAGCAGTAAAAGTCACACTTATTTATTGTAACAAATGAGCTCAGATAAGAGACACTGCCAGGAAATTAACTGTTTTGTCTTATAAATGGCAGCAGGTTTAAATGACTTTCCTAAGTAGACTTAGTCAAATACACTTCCAGTATAAACTGCCAACATATTTCAATACAGAATATATATTATTCTAAAATGAGCCATTAGCCCTATGTTTCACTTAAATATATATATATTTTTTTAGCTTAATTTTGGAGAACGAACCATATTTTGGTTTGCAGTATAGAAGAATATGAAATAATGTGTATAGACTTGGGGGAGATATATCAAAGTTTGGAGAGAGATAATGTACCAACCAATCCGCTCCTGTCATGTTACAGCCTGTGTTTGAAAAGTGACAGGCCTGGTAGACATTAGAACGGCCGCAATTGTCCCTTCCGGATTATCGCAGATTGCCGTTATACATTACACTATTTAATGAATGATGAAACGACCTCTTGTTCCGTCCTTATTTAATATGCATAGCTACACATAATATTCTTTGACCGGTCAATCAAGCGATCTTGCATGTTGTCTGCGGGAGCGAGCAATTGAGTGTACATACTAGACGATGTAGAGGATTTGTCATTACAATACGACAAATCGTCCTAGAGTGTACCCAGCATTTGGAGCTGATTGGTTGGTACTTTATCTCTCTCTGCTTTATCTAACTCAAATCTATGATAAATCTCGCCCTATCGTCCAGTGCACATCAGCAACAATGTGCACGGAACTGAATGCAGATATTCCGACGAATAAGAGAGGCGTCCATACAACCAGCAAAGAAAAGACCGCAACAGGAGGCAGCACGATTGGCGTAGTGGTTAGTGTTACTGTCTCACAGAGCTACAGTCGTGAGTTCAATTCCTCACCAAGGGGCAGATGTACTAAGCCTTGGAGAGTGATAAAGCGGAGAGAGATAAAATACCAGCGAATCAGCTCCTAACTGTCATATTCCAAACACAGCCTGTAACATGGCAGTCAGGAGCTGATTGTCTGGTATTTTATATGTTTCCACTTTATCACGCTTCAAGGCTTAGTACATCTTCTCCCAAGTACTATCTGTCTGGAGTTTGTATGTTCTCCCTGTGTTTGGTTGGGTGCATAGATTTCTTCCCACACTCCCAAAACACACTGCTAGGTTAATCAGCTTCTGACAAAAAATAATAATAATAAAATAACCCTAGTGTGTATGTGTGTCCATGTGATGGGGAATACAGATTGTAACTACACTAAGGCAGGGACTGATGTGAGTTACTGATATATTCTCTGTAAAGCGCTACAGAATATGTGTGTGCTATATAAATAAGTGTACTGTATGTGTCAGAGCTTTGAACAACGCAAGTCAGACAATCCGTACATGGCAAACCACTATTCTTGCTGCCTGAACTGTTAGAAAACCAATCACCAAAATTGTGTTAATTGGCCTCTAAGGGGTCTGTTCATGAACCAGTGAAAAGAGTGTAGTAGTGAGCCTGTGGAGAAGTTGCCCATGGCAACCAATCAGCTGCTCTGTCTAGTATGCAAATTATAAATGTTACTTCAATGCTGGTTGGTTGTCATGGGCAACTTCTCCACTGGCTCACTTCTCCATTCTTTTCACTGCTACATAAATAGACCCCTTAGTATTTAAATAGCTGAGTATGCATCTGGACTGTGCTGTAAGATAAATGTTTATAAAGCACTACTCTATATTACTAAGAAATATGGGGTCCATGGGGGTCATTCCAACCCAATCGCACGCTGCACTTCTTCGCAGCCATGCGATCAGGACGGAACTGCGCATGCGCGGCGGCTGCATTGCACAGGCGCGTCGTTGCTATGCCGCGAACGAAGAAAGCGGTCGCAGCGGCGACCGCAAGAAGATTGACAGGAGGAAGGCTTTCCGGGGGAGTCAACTAACCGTTTTCTGGGAGTGGTTCGGCGAACGTAGGCGTGTCGAGGCGTTTAGAAGGCGGATGTCTGACGTCAATTCCCGGGACCTGCATCGCTGGAACGATCGCACAGTAACGGTTACCCTGGTCTACTTCCACACAAAACTTTTTGCATAGCAGGGCTGCACAAGCGTTCAAAAAAGCTATGCAACAAAAGCCCTCCCTCATAGGTGGCGTCGAGTTGATCGCACGGGCAGCAAAAAGTTGCTACGTGCGATCAACTCGGAATGACCCCCTATGTACTAAGCATTGGAGAGAGATAAAGTATCAGCTAATCAACTCCTAACTGTCATTTTTCAAACAAAGTAACATGGCAGTTGGAGCCGATTGGCTGGTACTTTAACTCCGCCCACAGCTACAGTAGTCTGCATGCAAAGTCTCAGAGTCTTTGGAGTCCTGACTCTCACAGGTAAGACATCCTAGCCTGGACTGGTCTGGCCCCTGGACTCTTGCTGCTTCAGTTCCACTTGCGCTCTGTACACAGCACAGCTTCACTTGACTGCCACAGTCCCACCTGTACAGTCTCCACACAGCATTCCTTAGGTGTGGGAACACCCCCTTTTCTCTAACGTCCTAGTGGATGCTGGGAACTCCGAAAGGACCATGGGGAATAGCGGCTCCGCAGGAGACTGGGCACAACTAAAGAAAGCTTTAGGTCACCTGGTGTGCACTGGCTCCTCCCACTATGACCCTCCTCCAAGCCTCAGTTAGATCTTTGTGCCCGGCCGAGCTGGATGCACACTAGGGGCTCTCCTGAGCTTCTAGAAAGAAAGTATATGTTAGGTTTTTTATTTTACACTGAGACCTACTGGCAACAGGCTCACTGCACCGAGGGACTAAGGGGAGAAGAAGCGAACCTACCTGCTTGCAGCTAGCTTGGGCTTCTTAGGCTACTGGACACCATTAGCTCCAGAGGGATCGACCGCAGGCCCGTCCTTGGTGTTCGGTCCCGGAGCCGCGCCGCCGTCCCCCTTACAGAGCCAGAAGCAAGAAGAGGTCCGGAAAATCGGCGGCAGAAGACATCAGTCTTCACCAAGGTAGCGCACAGCACTGCAGCTGTGCGCCATTGCTCCTCATACACACTTCACACTCCGGTCACTGAGGGTGCAGGGCGCTGGGGGGGGGGGCGCCCTGAGCAGCAATAATAAGACCTTGGCTGGCAAAATAATCACAATATATAGTCCCAGAGGCTATATATGTGATAAATACCCCTGCCAGAATCCATAAAAAAGCGGGAGAAAAGTCCGCGAAAAAGGGGCGGAGCTATCTCCCTCAGCACACTGGCGCCATTTTCTCTTCACAGTGCAGCTGGAAGACAGCTCCCCAGGCTCTCCCCTGTAGTTTTCAGGCTCAAAGGGTTAAAAAGTGGGGGGGGCACTAAATTTAGGCGCAATATTGTATATACAAGCAGCTATTGGGGAAAATTCACTCAGTTATAGTGTTAATCCCCACATTATATAGCGCTCTGGTGTGTGCTGGCATACTCTCTCTCTCTGTCTCCCCAAAGGGCTTTGTGGGGTCCTGTCCTCAGTCAGAGCATTCCCTGTGTGTGTGCGGTGTGTCGGTACAGCTGTGTCGACATGTTTGATGAGGAGACTTATGTGGTGACGGAGCAGTTGCCGATAAATGTGATGTCGCCCCCTGTGGGGCCGACACCAGAGTGGATGGATAGGTGGAAGGTATTAACCGACAGTGTCAACTCCTTACATAAAAGGCTGGATGACGTAACAGCTGTGGGACAGACGGCTTCTCAGCCCGCGCCTGCCCAGGTGTCTCAAAGGCCATCAGGGGCTCAAAAACGCCCGCTCCCTCAGATGGCAGACACAGATGTCGACACGGAGTCTGACTCCAGTGTCGACAAGGTTGAGACATATACACAATCCACTAGGAACATCCGTGACTTGATCCCGGCAATAAAAAATGTGTTACACATTTCTGACATTAACCCAAGTACCTCTAAAAATGGGTTTTATGTTGGGGAGAAAAAGCAGGCAGTGTTTTGTTCCCCCATCAGATGAGTGAATGAAGTGTGTGAAAAAGCGTGGGTTCCGCGTGGGTTCCCCCGATAAGAAACTGGTAATTTCTAAAAAGTTACTGATGGCGTACCCTTTCCCGCCAGAGGATAAGTTACGCTGGGAGATATCCCCTAGGGTGGATAAGGCGCTCACACGGTTGTCAAAAAAGGTGGCACTGCCGTCTTAGGATACGGCCACTTTGAAGGTACCTGTTGATAAAAAGCAGGAGGCTATCCTGAAGTCTGTATTTACACACTCAGGTACTAGACTGAGACCTGCAGATCGTGCTGCTGCAGCGTGGTCGGTGACCCTGTCAAACAGGGATACTAGTTTGCTAAAATATTAAAGACGTCGTCTTATATATGAGGGATGCACAGAGGAATATTTTGCCGGCTGGCATCCAAAATTAATGTAATGTCCATTCTGTCAGGAGGGTATTAGAGACCTGTCACTGGACAGGTGATGCTGAGCGCATAGAGATTCTGCCTTATAAGGGTGAGGAATTATTTGGGGATGGTCTCTGGGACCTCGTATCCACAGCAACAGCTGGGAAGAAAAATTTTTTACCTCAGGTTTCCTCACAGACTAAGAAAGCACTGTATTATCAGGTACAGTCCTTTCGGCTTCAGAAAAGCAAGCGGGTCAAAGGCGCTTCCTTTCTACACAGAGACAAGGGAAGAGGGAAAAAGCTGCACCAGTCAGCCAGTTCCCAGAATCAAAATTCCTCTCCCGCTTCCTCTGAGTCCACCGCATGACGCGGGGGCTCCACAGGCGTAGCCAGGTACGGTGGGGGGCCGCCTCAAAAATTTCAGCGATCAGTGGGCTCGCTCACAGGTGGATCCCTGTTTCCTTCAAGTAGTATCTCAGGGGTACAAGCTGGAATTCGAGATGTCTCCCCACCGCAGTTTCCTCAAATCTGCCTTGCCGACAACTCCCTCAGGCAGGGAGACTGTGCTAGAGGCAATTCACAAGCTGTATTCCCAGCAGGTGATAGTCAAGGTGCCCCTACTTCAACAAGGATGGGGTTACTATTCCACACTGTTTGGGGTACCGAAACACGGTTCGGTGAGACCCATTTTATATTAAAATCCTTGAACACATACATAAAAAAATTCAAGTTCAAGATGGAATCGCTCAGGGCGGTTATTGCAAGCCTGGACGAGGGGGATTACATGGTATCCCTGGACATCAAGGATACTTACCTGCATGTCCCCATTTACCATCCTCACCAGGAGTACCTCAGATTTGTGGTACAGGATTGCCATTACCAAGTCCAGACACTGCCGTTTGGACTGTACACGGCACCGAGGGTGTTTACCAAGGTAATGGCCGAAATGATGATACTCCTTCGAAAAAAGGGAGTTTTAATTATCCCGTACTTGGACGATCTCCTTATAAAAGCGAGGTCCAAGGAGCAGTTGTTAGTCGGGGTAGCACTATCTCGAAAAGTGCTACAACAGCACGGTTGGATCCTAAACATTCCAAAGTCACAGCTGGTTCCTACGACACGTCTACTGTTCCTGGGGATGGTTCTGGACACAGACCAGAAAAAAGTGTTTCTCCCGGAGGAGAAAGCCAAGGAGCTGTCATCTCTAGTCAGAGACCTCCTGAAGCCGAAACAGGTATCGGTGCATCATTGCACGCGAGTCCTGGGAAAAATGGTAGCTTCCTACGAAGCAATCCCATTCGGCATGTTCCATGCAAGAACTTTTCAGTGGGACCTGTTGGACAAGTGGTCCGGATCGCATCTTCAGATGCATCGGCTGATAACCCTGTCTCCAAGGACCAGGGTATCTCTACTGTGGTGGCTACAGAGTGCCCATCTTCAAGAGGGCCGCAGGTTCGACATACAGGACTGGGTCCTGGTGACCACGGATGCCAGCCTTTGAGGCTGGGGGGCAGTCACACAGGGAAGAAACTTCCAGGGACTTGGGTCAAGTCAGGAGACTTCCCTACACATAAATATTCTGGAACTGAGGGCCATTTACAATGCCCTGAGTCAGGCAAGGCCTCTGCTTCAAAACCAGCCGGTACTGATCCAATCAGACAACATCACGGCAGTCGCCCATGTAAACCGACAGGGCGGCACAAGAAGCAGGATGGCGATGGCAGAAGCCACAAGGATTCTCCGATGGGCGGAAAATCACGTGTTAGCACTGTCAGCAGTGTTCATTCCGGGAGTGGATAACTGGGAAGCAGACTTCCTCAGCAGACACGATCTACACCCGGGAGAGTGGGGACTTCATCCAGAAGTCTTCCAACTGATGGTAAACCGTTGGGAAAGGCCACAGGTGGACATGATGGCGTCCCGCTGAAACAAAAAACTAGATATTGCGCCAGGTCAAGAGACACTCAGGCAATAGCTGTGGACGCTCTAGTGACACCGTGGGTGTACCAGTCGGTTTATGTGTTCCCCCCTCTGCCTCTCATACCAAAGGTACTGAGAATAATAAGAAGGCGAGGAGTAAGAACGATACTCCATTGTTCCGTATTGGCCAAGAAGAGCTTGGTACCCAGAACTTCAAGAAATGATATCAGAGGACCCATGGCCTCTACCGCTCAGACAGGATCTGCTACAGCAGGGGCCCTGTCTGTTCCAAGACTTACCGCAGCTGCGTTTGACGGCATGGCGGTTGAATTCCGGATCCTAAAGGAAAAGGGCATTCCGGAGGAAGTCATTCCTACGCTGATAAAAGCTAGGAAAGAAGTAACCGCAAACCATTATCACTGTATTTGGCGAAAATATGTTGCGTGGTGTGAGGCCAGGAAGACCCCAACGGAGGAATTTCAGCTGGGTCGATTTCTGCACTTCCTACAGTCAGGAGTGACTATGGGCCTAAAATTGGGTTCCATTAAGGTCCAGATTTCGGCTCTGTCGATTTTCTTTCAGAAATAACTGGCTTCACTGCCTGAAGTTCAGACTTTTGTAAAGGGAGTGCTGCATATTCAGCCCCCTTTTGTGCCTCCAGTGGCACCTTGGGATCTCAACGTGGTGTTGAGTTTTCTTAAAATCACATTGGTTTGAACCACTTAAAACCGTGGATCTAAAATATCTCACGTGAAAAGTGGTCATGTTATTGGCCTTGGCTTCGGCCAGGCGTGTGTCAGAATTGGCGGCTTTGTCATGTAAAAGCCCTTATCTGATTTTCCATATGGATAGGGCGGAATTGAGGACTCGTCCCCAGTTTCTCCCTAAGGTGGTATCAGCTTTTCACTTGAACCAACCTATTGTGGTGCCTGCGGCTACTAGGGACTTGGAGGATTCCAAGTTACTGGACGTAGTCAGGGCCTTGAAAATTTCCAGGACGGCTAGAGTCAGGAAAACTGACTCGCTATTTATCCTGTATGCACCCAACAAACTGGGTGCTCCTGCTTTGTCAAAGTCAGAAAAATATCACGATGCACACTACCATATTTGCACCTCATACAGGTCCGCGCTGCGCATGCGTGCGCTCTCCCGTGCGTGCGCATACCCGCTGTTACGTGCACCCGCAGGCGCACGGTATGCGTATTTACGGTAGAGTTTCTGTGTGCCCAGCGTGCGACTCAATCGTTACATATTTTAACTATATAATGTATTTTGTAGATCATGGTCCCCTTGATAGATTCTGAAAGTTTAGTTAATATAGCATGTTCATGGACAAAGAGATCCCTCTTTGTTTGATACGAAGGGTCAGACATGGGTCATACAGTGGTGTTTAGTATCCATCGGAAGAGTATTTAATTAGCAATATTCCGGTGTTGGTTTGAAGCGGATTAATCGCTCGTGCGAATAGTTATAGACATAAGAAGTTTATGTCCATTTACTATTATTTGCACTTACTTATCCATGCGGCGGGAAACCTAGTTTCCCACCCACCTGAGCAGTTGGAAATAGACACAGCCCACCTGTATGAACCAACCTATGACCTTTTGTTATAATGCGAAGACGAATTCCTGTGTCCAATGAACAATGAGATTGTAGGGACCATTGTATTGTATTGTGTGTAGGGCATAAATAGACAAGCCGATCATATCCAGCTCACTCTCTTCAACGGTTCTCATCACTGATAATCGGGAGCTGGATATTCAGAAAGGCGCATGCGATCGTTCCCTTTGTGCGTAAGTTTTCTCCGCAATCATATTGTCTTTATTGTTATTGTGAGCCATATCTCTCTCTCTCTCTCTCTCCTCCTCTTTCTCTCTCATTTTCCCTTAAACGTAATTGTATTGTATTGTATTTCCTGTGTAGTTATCTGGTTAGTTAGTCTATGTTATACTGTAGTGTATGACTTGTATTGTATTATTCTTTTTCAAGTATAACATTCATATAAGGCGTTAGACCCTAAGCCCGATATTTGTGTATTTCTTATAGTGTTAAGTATTCTCAGAGCGTCGGTGACGCTCGAACAGCTTTTAAGTTAATAAGGTTACACTGTGTTGCATCTACACTCTATCACTACACTAAGGTTTTCCTGTATAATACATTGTTCATGGTTTACATATAAAGGTTTAACATTGTGAGCGTCAGCGCCGCTGGTGATCTCCTCGTGGTCCCGAGCATCCGCTACGCTATAGCGAACCATTACGTTAGTCGGCAGCCAATAGCGTGCCTGCCTGTGATCTCTTGGCCGTGAGCGAACGTGACGCTTGAGCGTCTCGACTACGGCTAAGCGATTGCTACGCAATGTGCGTACCCTTACGGTACTCCATACGTCAATAGCGTACAGTGTTCTTAGACCTCTTAAAGGGTTTTAAGTAAGATAAATATTTAGCTTTATCAATTGGCGGCTCGTCCATCCTTCACATATCTCTGCTAGGTAATTTCAGCAGACATTATCCATCAGCAAAGGGCGGGAGATCATATTCCTCGTAGTGCTGTCTGGATAAGCGTCTGCTTCGCTTAGTAAAGGGAATCCGGAACCGGAGGTAAGAACAACACGCTAGTGTCTTTTAAAACTGTTTATTTCTGTCTTGCGTACGCACACACGCATATCTGCATTTCTTTTTATTTGTGTATTTTCATATATCACTCTCCTGTTTGCCATTTTATAATTGATAAACGTGCTAAAAGAGATTTGTCGCTATTAATAGTTAAAGAGTAAAAGTAATACATTAAGGGGTAAATTGTAAAGCACACACACAGCTCTGCCTAAAGATACAAGGAGAGATCGGTGTGGTGCTCGGTAGATGATCAAGGATCATCTACATTGATAAACGTGTTAGTTGTGTTAGTTGTGTTACGGTGGATAAAGACTGGTGTACACGTGTCTCTAACAAAGGGTGAGACTCGCGTACGCAAAGGCCGACGCACGCAGCGTATATTACGCAACAGAGCGTCCGGGTACGCCCATGTAACTCAAATCACACGCAAGTGTTATTTTAACAGGCGAAAAGGTGGCGACGCGATAAATAGCGCAAGTCTATTTTAGTGTCCGAAATTTAGACTAAATTTACAACACATCTGGTCTAAAGGAAAGAAATTTCTGCGCAGAAATAGAAATAGAAACAAAAGTGTACATGTGGTGAGTGAGTGTTTGCATATATAAGTTTTTACAATTTTGGGGATTGAACCACAGAAATCATCGAGTTCTCGTGAAATTACATACGTGTAAGTAACATGCACGGTGGCTAGGGAGGCATCCCTTGTTAAACATATAAAGAGCATTAGAGTGTAGCAGACCAGGAGGTCATACTGTAGCAGACCAGGAGGTCCGGAACAGACCAGGAGGTCCAGGTACAGCAGACAAGGAAGTCCGCTATAGAGTCAAGTAGCCCAACACCAAGAAGGGTTGGGGCGGAACCCATATAGGCCATAAAGCTCAGGCTGAAGGAATTCGCAGCTGCTGAATGTCGATTCCGTTGGTCGCTCCGTACATAAGATTAGTTGCTTATGTACTGAACGATTGTACCGCACGTAATTGTGTGCATTAGTTAGTAATCTGACCTAGTACCATTTGTGTACGAAAGGGGTCATAAACGCTATTTGTACATTCTAACGTGATTTGTGTAATTTTTTATTTTTAAAAGGGAAGTTCGCTGGTCACTCAGGAATTATCCAACAACCCCACAGTTACTGGAAAGGGTTAATGCTCTGCGGATCACACTCACATGTTCCAGTAAACAAAGGTTCATAGGGGCCCTGGGTCGAGTACGCCAGCACTATATCAGTGTGGAGGTCGTATTGGTCGGCGTGGGCGAGTAAGTGGGGTACTCGGTAAACTACCACCGTCAACCTATCTTTGAATATTTTGGTTTTTTGTAAGGGTTCGCTGAAGACCCTGATATAAAGGTCAGAGGTAGAGCAAGCAACACCTGCAAATTATGGGGGCCAGTTGTTCAGGAAGGGGGCGATCAACCTCGGTTCGGGTTGATTTAGTGAACCGACCAATCGGGTCGGCAAGGTACCTAATGTGTGAAAAATACGGTTCACACACAGAAGTTTTATGTGATGAATGGGAGAGAATGACGGTACATGACGGGGAGAAGTTCCCAAGAGTAGGCAGCTTTAGCCCAGAAGTGTTACAAAATCTAAGGAGGAGGATATGTCTCATTAAATCAACAAAGAGACGGATCAAACATTATGATTATTTGCAGTTATGGCAACAGGAGGGTGAAATACAGAGAGGATTGGCTCAGGCGGCGGGATCTAATCCTATCAGGAAACTGATAGCCACGGCCCCGCCGCCACCATACATATCAGGAGAGAAATTGGTTGCGGAGAATGACGCACTAGGGTGTAACAAACAAACACTTAGCAACTGTGTAAATGTTAATAAGTTAACCAATGCAAGTATTAACCCGTGCAAGTTGTACCCTGTTTTGAACTTTCCCCAGGAGTGTGATCAAGAAGACGAAGCATCAACAATATCGGCACTCTCTCTAGCAGCCACCATATCGGAAACAGTAGGCACGGCCCAACCCTTAAGATTAGTAACAAAGGCCCCTAGCGGAGGGACAGGTGAGCTCGTATCAACGGGTAAGTACGGCACCTTACACTATGCTGAAACCATTTCACCACAGGCTGTAGAATCTAATCAGAATGACATTATTAAACTTGCTCCCGTTAGGGTGATAGCTGTTCCAAATGGGAAAACAGACACCACAGGAGTCACTCCCATTAGGAACATTGCCATGTATAGCCCATTTTCCCGAATGGAATTAAGAACCATAGTGTCTGAATTCCCTGATCCTAGGAAAGATCTAGTTGCTAGCCAGAAATACATCAGAGACCTAGGAAACACTGTAGAGTCAAATAACAAAGACTGGCAGATATTGCTGAGGGCATGTTTACCCTCCAATGTCGACTCAGCTCAATTTTTAGCAGACTGTGGATTGGATCAGGATGTACCCCTTACAGATGTGTACAACAAAGACAACGTAAAAAGAATAAATTTACAGTTAAAGGAGTATTTTCCAGCTGTAGCCAAATGGAATAGAATTTTTTCCATTAAACAAAAAGAGTCAGAAACAGCTGCTGAGTATTTTCACCGGGCACTATTAGAAATGGCAAAATACACTGGCATAGAGGACATTAGAACCAATGCAAATCATCAAGAAGTAGCAGTATCTGTGCTAATGGATGGTTTAAAAGAAGCATTAAAGACAAGGGTACAGACCACGCAACCATGTTGGCGAGGTCTGTCGGTGGCTACTTTGAGAGAGGCTGCTATTGATCACGACCGGAATATCACCAGACACCGGGAGTCACAAGGTGATAAGTTAATGGCCGTAAGTATACAGGCCCTGACCACAAAGCAGCCTTTGTTTAAATCACCAAACCCGGTGGGTAAGTCAAATGTGGTAACATGTTATTTTTGTCATAAACAGGGACACATAGCACGAGACTGTAGAGCGAAAAATTCACAAAGATCATACCAACCCCCTAGACAACGACATGACACACGAAATTGGGATCAGGGTCCACAGAGACGGAGTTATGAGCCACATGCAGGGGAAACAAAAAGATACCCCCCGAACAGAGACTGGCAAGCCTCTGGTAGTTCCCAGTTAACTCCCTCTCAAGTAGTTGCTGCCAGCGGGATTCAGGGAGGTCACCATACCCAATAGGGGTGTGGCCATACCTGTAATCTGCAGCCAGTAAAATTGATTGCAAGTCTTGGAAGTGAACCCGAAATTGCAATTGATGTAGCTGGTAAAACATTAAACTTTCTTGTAGATACGGGGGCGGCCAAATCAGTGATAAATTCGACAGTGGGCATGAGAACCACTGGTAAGACAATTCCAGCCATAGGAGTAACGGGAGTAGTCCAGCACTACCCTGTTAGCAAACCAGCCGAGATTACAATAGGGCCTTTACATACCAAGCATTCCTTTTTGCTGGCTGCATCGGCACCGACTAATCTCCTGGGAAGAGACTTATTGTGTAAAATGGGGTGCGTCATTTATTGTACTCCTGAAGGTGTATTCTTGGACATACCTGAGAATCACGCTCAGGAAGTGCGAGACATGTTAGACTCCCCATCAAAATTAATGTCACATACCATTATGACAAATAGGACTCCCTCCCAGGTAGAAGAAATGACATCCCAGATACCAGAGTCACTTTGGACTAAAGATGGACAAGACACTGGATTGATGGCAAACGTAGCTCCAGTAGTTGTGCAAGTAAAAGATGGTAGGATAGCTCCAAAAATCCCACAATACCCTCTGAAACCAGAGGTGGAGTTAGGAGTGTATCCCGTAATAGAGCGCTTGCTACAACAGGGCATTCTGGTAAGAACATCCAGCACTGCCAATAGTCCCATCTTCCCTGTGAAAAAGAGTGGGGGGAGGGGTTACCGGCTAGTGCAGGATCTAAGGGGGATTAACAAAATAGTTGAGAGTCAGTTTCCCGTAGTGCCAAATCCAGCTGTCATCCTTATGCAAATCCCTCCCACTGCGAAATTTTTCACTGTTATTGACCTCTGCTCCGCTTTCTTCTCGGTACCTCTGCACCCTGACAGCAAATATTTGTTCGCATTTACATACAGAGGAGTCCAATACACATGGACTCGATTACCACAAGGATTCATAGACAGCCCAAGTATATTTTCCCAGGCTTTGCATGATTGTTTACAGTCTTTCCAACCAGAGAGTGGATCAGTATTAATACAGTATGTGGATGATTTACTACTGTGTTCAGATTCATTGGATGCGTCCCTGAAGGATACGAAACAGCTCCTGTTTCATCTTTCAGACACAGGACACAAGGTTTCCAAAGACAAGTTGCAATTATGCCAAACTAAAGTAAAATATTTGGGACACTGTCTAACACAAGGACTGAGACACCTGACCGCTGATAGAATTCAAGCAATTAGAGACATGACTCTGCCACAAACCCAGCAACAGATCAGAACGTTTTTAGGAATGTGTGGGTATTGCCGTAACTGTATCCCATTTTTTCCATTCTGGCATTACCTTTGCAGGAGATGGTCTCCTCAAACAAACCTGATCGGATTTCGCATACAGACGAGTCCGAGATGGCATTTGAGAGACTTAAACAGTGCCTAACGCAGGCACCAGCATTAGGTATGCCAGACTATGGGAAACCCTTTGAGCTATACGGAACAGAAAGTGCTGGTTGCGCGGCAGGGGTCCTAACCCAAAAGCACGGTGATGCCAGCAGGCCGGTAGCATACTACAGCGCTCAGCTAGATACGGTAGCGCGATCCCTCCCCACATGCTTGCGAAGCGTTGCTGCGATAGCATTGCTAGTAACGAAAAACGAAGATGTAGTGCTAGGTCACAACCTCACAATTCATACACCACATGCAGTGTCAGCCTTGCTAAATTCTGCCCAAACCAGACACGTCTCATCAGCGCGGTTTACAAGATGGGAATTGGCACTAATGGCCCCCGTAAACATCACCATAAGGAGATGCAGTGCATTAAATCCTGCAACATATCTCCCAGGTGTGCCTGGACAGGCACAAAGGGTGGAGGATGAGAGTGGTGGGGAAGGAGGATTTAGAGACAAAGGAGGACACACATGATTGTATGGAATATTTGACCCAAAATTTTACCGCAAGGCCTGACATCAGTGACAACCCACTGGAAGAGGTAGATCTTACCTTTTACACTGACGGTAGTTGTCACAGACAGTCAGACTCGGGAGACTTGTGTACTGGATACGCAGTCGTAGACGACCAAGGCACCATAGAAGCTGAACCGCTAGGCCCACCTCACTCAGCCCAGGTTGCTGAACTGGTTGCCCTAACCAGAGCATGTGAATTGGCTAAGGGCAAGTCAGCCAATATCTACACCGATTCTAGATACGCCTTTGGGGTAGTCCATGATTTCGGAGCCCTATGGCGCCTCAGAAATTTCATGACGGCAGCTGGTACACCGGTAGCGCATGCAGCTCACATCAAAAGGCTTCTAACAGCAATACAGGAACCCGACAGAGTGGCTGTTATCAAGTGTAAAGCACACACATATAGCCAGGACCCAGTATCACTTGGTAACAGCCGAGCAGACGAAGCTGCTAAGTTAGCAGCTGGTACACCCAGACAGACAGACACCACACAATTGATGGTATTTAATACCATCAACACACAGAAGTTGTGTGAAATGCAAAATTTGTGTTCCACACAGGAAAAGGCAGTCTGGAAGGCAAAGGGATATGGCCAGGAGTCCTCAGGACTCTGGACGGATGGACAAGGTAAACCAGTGGCCCCCAGAGCATATCTTCCATGTTTAGCTGAGGCAGCACACGGGCTGACTCATCTGGGCAAGGAGGGAATGTGCAAGTTGGTAAGAGCATATTGGTGCGCCCCAGGATTTTCATCTCATGCGAGTAAGAGAGCAATGTCATGCCTTACCTGCTTGAGAAAGAATATCGGAAAGGCAATACCAACAGAACCATCTCATATCCCACCTACAGGCGGCCCTTTTCAGGTAATACAGATTGACTTTATTCAATTACCCCCTTGTCGAAATTTGAAATATGTACTTGTTTGTATAGATGTATTCTCAAATTGGGTCGAAGCATTTCCTGCGGCCACAAACACCGCTATGTTTACTGCTAAGAAAATTGTGCAGGAATTTGCATGTAGATATGGTATCCCTAGAATAATTGAAAGTGATAGGGGTACCCATTTTACAGGTGATGTCTTTCAAGGAATGTGTAAGTTGATGGGAATTGATAGCAAGCTGCACACCATACCGTCCCCAGGCGAGTGCGAAGGTGGAAAGAGTGAACAGCACTATTAAAAATAAACTGAGCAAAGTTATGGCAGAGACAGGATTGACATGGCCAGAAGCTTTACCCATTGTACTATACAGCATCAGAACCACTCCCAGGTCCCCTCTTAATCCGTCCCCCTTTGAAATCTTGTTTGGTCGACAACCGCATGTTATGATTAACCCTCAGGATGATTTGAAGTGTAACAATGAAGTGACTGTAAAATACTTGATTAACATGAGTAAACAGCTAAGGAATCAAAATGATAATTTGAAGTTAATGATTCCTGATTTACCAGATAGTAATTGTCATGACATTGAACCTGGGGATTATGTAATGATACGGAATTTTCTACGCTCAGGTTGCCTTATTGACAGATGGGAAGGACCATACCAAGTCTTATTGACTAGCACTACAGCATTGAAGGTTGCCAAGAGAGAGACTTGGGTTTATTCGTCCCACTGTAAGAAGGTTGCTGATCCAGAGAGGTCCCGTGATAAGGAACAGACGGTAGAGGAAGTTGTATCACTGGAGTGTCTGTTTCAGGAGGACTGAGGCGGCACCGGAGCATTGAAAATCACAAGATCGAAAGCAGTTGTCGATTTCCTGTTCCCTTTTATTGTTTTTCTCCACTTCCCATCCCCTCTCCCTCAACTATTTTTTTCCCCCTTCTCATTCTTTTCCGTTTCCTCCTATAAGATGGACTTGCCCCAAGAGACTGTGATCCGGATTTTCCTGTTGACCATGATGTTGACCAGAGCAGTCTGTTCCGGCGAGAGTACCATGGAGGTCGAGAGAGGTTCTGGAATGGGTTCTGATGACAAAGATGGAGGCGTAGTTTTCCAAGAACAACTTAATCAACAAGTAAAGGCGAGTATCAGAAAACGATCCGATAGCATTGACAATAGAAGGAATTGTGAAGGATTGTTAGCTGAAGAAAACTGTATCTGTAGGCTCTGTGACAATGTAGTTGAGGATGGGTGCATTAAGAAATGCCAATCCAGTTTTAATATCCACATGGACCGGCATCCATTGAGTGACTATCGCTCCTTAGTGGGTAGTGTGTTAAATCAAACAGATTGTTGGGTATGCTCTCAAGTACCTCAAGGTCATAGCAAATCAGGACTAGTACCATTTCCTTTAACGGTAGGGGAGGTACTTGAGCTAAAGGGTGGGAGACCGGTGGACAGGAGGTTTAATATCTCCAGTCCTCCTAGTTTGAAGCTCCACCAATATCATGTGGATAGATCCCTAATATGTTTTAACATTACCAATCCCCGAAAGCCGGGAAATTGGGAAGTGTCATGGAGTAACCAAACCATGACCTTTTCATATAGAGCAGATAGAATGCCCACAGATACAGAGCTTATACGCCACATAGCCAGTAGAGAAAAATCTTTCCGATATAGGTATACCCTAGGAAGTAGGATTACGAGAGTTGGAGAGGTATCACCAGGATACTGTGCACATATCGTACAAACTGATACGTGTACTAGACAGATGGGAGAATTAGGGGTAGGAGATTTCACATGGAGGATGTGTAATATGGTTATGTCCTACTCAGTCCCATATGTTCTCCCCGATGATGCATATTTCATATGCAGGAGGAAGGCGTATAAGTGGCTTGCCCCAAACTCTGAAGGATTGTGTTATATTGGAAAGGTACTGCCTGAGGTAATGACTGTATCACATGCCAAAATGAAAGATATACACCGTGGTGCCCAAGCTCCTTATACTCACACTCATTACGAGCACGTAGTTAAAAGGCAACTGACAGAAAGGACAGAGCATCCGGCCTCTGACATGATCCATGAATCCACCGGGATTCAGGTTCTACTTGCGTTAGATTTCACTCGCACCGCTAGAGGAGTGATGAACTATAGATATATCTCTGCGCTTGCAAATTTGTTAGATAATATCACAGAAATGTATGATGACACTTTTAGGTATACTGGAAGAGAGCTTCAAGCTTATAAAACAGAACTGGTTCAGCATAGAATGGTTCTTAATTATCTCACAGCAGTAACAGGTGGATATTGTGTCACACGGGCAACGCAGTACGGCGTGAAATGCTGCACATATATTACGAATAGCACCGAGGATCCGGTCGAGGTCATAGACCAAAAGATGGACGACATTCTCCAATTAAAGTGGGAATTTCGCAGGAGACACAATCTCACCCTTGCTGCTGTGGGTAATGAGCTGACTGGTTGGGTGTCATGGTTGAACCCGCGAAATTGGTTCTCTGGTTTAGGAGAATGGGCTCAAGGAGTCATAATGGATGTAGGGAAGTTTCTCCTATGTATCTTAGGTGTTGTCATATCGATTGGCTTGATATTTAGATGCGGTCAGGCTTTAATGAAGTGCAAACGTAGTACCAGGGTAATGAGTCTAAGGAGTGAGGGAATTGTAATTCCAATGGATTTGATTTATGACCCAACGGTAGAAACAATGATGTGATGAAAATGCGATTATACGGTCCGTTTCTTTCACCTGTTTTTCCGTTTTCTCCAAGGTAAAAAAAGACCCACTTGGACAAGGAATTTGATGATCCTGTATACAGACAACTGATGGATTAAAGAAGAAGTTTTGACAACCTTATACACAGATATTTGATGAACTATGCCATAGACCCCCAGTTTCCCTAGAAATTTTAAAATTACGCTAGCCCAACACTTTTGTAAGTCTATGGACATTGACAAAGCTTTTTGCCCACACTTTTTGGCAAAAGCCCAAAGAAGACTGCATTCAACAGACACCAGACAAGACTTCAACCGACAAATGTTCATTAACCTGACATAGAATACCACTGCATTTGCCATAATTGTTCTTTATCTTCATCTCTACAACCTTCAGGTAATGACACACATAGTCGATAGGGAATACAGGCACAGATATCAGCAATCACATATTCCCCCATTCATGTATCATCAACTAAAATGTGCTCCCCCATTTTGTTGCAACCAAAAGCCGAAAAGAGCTCGGTAACGTTTGACAGCCCATCCACAGACCCGTACCACGGGATAAGAAGGAATTTAAATGTATACTTCGCAATATCTCGAAGCTTGATCTAAAACACGTACGGCACGATGATACATGACCCCCCAAACATGGATTCGTACACACATGCTACTGCTATCTCACTAGGTCATACCCTTTTCACACCTTCTTCTCTCCTCCCTTACCCAACCATGGAAATGTATTTACACCTGACATATATTTTTCTCGTTTTGAAATGTTTTAGGAAGTGGCAGTTATTGTTGACTGCCAAAGGGTGGACTGTCAAAGTCAGAAAAATATCACGATGCACACTACCATATTTGCACCTCATACAGGTCCGCGCTGCGCATGCGTGCGCTCTCCCGTGCGTGCGCATACCCGCTGTTACGTGTACCCGCAGGCGCACGGTATGCGCATTTACGGTAGAGTTTCTGTGTGCCCAGCGTGCGACTCAATCGTTACATATTTTAACTATATAATGTATTTTGTAGATCATGGTCCCCTTGATAGATTCTGAAAGTTTAGTTAATATAGCATGTTCATGGACAAAGAGATCCCTCTTTGTTTGATACGAAGGGTCAGACATGGGTCATACAGTGGTGTTTAGTATCCATCGGAAGAGTATTTAATTAGCAATATTCCGGTGTTGGTTTGAAGCGGATTAATCGCTCGTGCGAATAGTTATAGACATAAGAAGTTTATGTCCATTTACTATTATTTGCACTTACTTATCCATGCGGCGGGAAACCTAGTTTCCCACCCACCTGAGCAGTTGGAAATAGACACAGCCCACCTGTATGAACCAACCTATGACCTTTTGTTATAATGCGAAGACGAATTCCTGTGTCCAATGAACAATGAGATTGTAGGGACCATTGTATTGTATTGTGTGTAGGGCATAAATAGACAAGCCGATCATATCCAGCTCACTCTCTTCAACGGTTCTCATCACTGATAATCGGGAGCTGGATATTCAGAAAGGCGCATGCGATCGTTCCCTTTGTGCGTAAGTTTTCTCCGCAATCATATTGTCTTTATTGTTATTGTGAGCCATATCTCTCTCTCTCTCTCTCTCCTCCTCTTTCTCTCTCATTTTCCCTTAAACGTAATTGTATTGTATTGTATTTCCTGTGTAGTTATCTGGTTAGTTAGTCTATGTTATACTGTAGTGTATGACTTGTATTGTATTATTCTTTTTCAAGTATAACATTCATATAAGGCGTTAGACCCTAAGCCCGGTATTTGTGTATTTCTTATAGTGTTAAGTATTCTCAGAGCGTCGGTGACGCTCGAACAGCTTTTAAGTTAATAAGGTTACACTGTGTTGCATCTACACTCTATCACTACACTAAGGTTTTCCTGTATAATACATTGTTCATGGTTTACATATAAAGGTTTAACATTGTGAGCGTCAGCGCCGCTGGTGAACTCCTCGTGGTCCCGAGCGTCCGCTACGCTATAGCGAACCATTACGTTAGTCGGCAGCCAATAGCGTGCCTGCCTGTGATCTCTTGGCCGTGAGCGAACGTGACGCTTGAGCGTCTCGACTACGGCTAAGCGATTGCTACGCAATGTGCGTACCCTTACGGTACTCCATACGTCAATAGCGTACAGTGTTCTTAGACCTCTTAAAGGGTTTTAAGTAAGATAAATATTTAGCTTTATCAGCTTCTAAGCAGACTATTGCTCGCTGGATTTGTAGCACAATTCAGCTGGCGCATTCTGCGGCTGGACTGCCGCATCCTAAATCAGTAAAAGCCCATTCCACAAGGAAGGGGGGCTCATCTTGGGCGGCTGCCCGAGGGGTCTCGGCTTTACAACTTTGCCAAGCTGCTACTTGGTCAGGGGCAAACACGTTTGCATAATTCTACAAAATTGATACCCTGGCTGAGGAGGACCTTGAGTTCTCTCATTCGGTGCTGCAGAGTCATCCGCACACTCCCGCCCGTTTGGGAGCTTTGGTATAATCCCCATGGTCCTTTCGGAGTTCCCAGCATCCACTAGGACGTTAGAGAAAATAAGATTTTACTCACCGGTAAATCGATTTCTCGTAGTCCGTAGTGGCTGCTGGGCGCCCATCCCAAGTGCGGATTGTCTGCAATACTTGTACATAGTTATTGTTAACAAAAGGGTTATTGTTGAGCCATCTGTTGAGAGGCTCAGTGTTTTCATACTGTTAACTGGGTATAGTATCACGAGTTATACGGTGTGATTGGTGTGGCTGGTATGAGTCTTACCCGGGATTCAAAATCCTTCCTTATTGTGTCAGCTCTTCCGGGCACAGTATCCTAACTGAGGCTTGGAGGAGGGTTATAGTGGGAGGAGCCAGTGCACACCAGGTGACCTAAAGCTTTCTTTAGTTGTGCCCAGTCTCCTGCGGAGCCGCTATTCCCCATGGTCCTTTCGGAGTTCCCAGCATCCACTACGGACTACGAGAAATAGATTTACCGGTGAGTAAAATCTTATTTTTCTGACGTCCTAGTGGATGCTGGGGACTCCGTCAGGACCATGGGGAATAGCGGCTCCGCAGGAGACAGGGCACAAAATTTAAAAGTTTGACCACTAGGTGGTGTGTACTGGCTCCTCCCCCTATGACCCTCCTCCAAGCCTCAGTTAGGTTTTTGTGCCCGTCCGAGCAGGGTGCAATCTAGGTGGCTCTCATAAAGAGCTGCTTAGAGTAAAAGTTTTGATAGTTTTATTATTTTCAGTGAGTCCTGCTGGCAACAGGCTCACTGCAACGAGGGACCTAGGGGAGAAGAAGTGAACTCACCTGCGTGCAGGATGGATTTGCTTCTTAGGCTACTGGACACTAGCTCCAGAGGGACGATCACAGGTACAGCCTGGATGGGTCACCGGAGCCGCGCCGCCGACCCCCTTGCAGATGCCGAAGTAAGAAGAGGTCCAGAAACCGGCGGCTGAAGGCTTTTCAGTCTTCATGAGGTAGCGCACAGCACTGCAGCTGTGCGCCATTGCGCTCAGGCACACTTCACACCGGCGGTCACTGAGGGTGCAGGGCGCTGGGGGGGGCGCCCTGGGCAGCAATGTTAATACCTTTCTGGCTAAAAAGAATACATCACATATAGTCCATGAGGCTATATGGATGTATTTCACCCCTGCCAGGTCTCAGAAAAACCGGGAGAAGAGCCCGCCGGAATAGGGGGCGGGGCCTATCTCCTCAGCACACAGCGCCATTTTCCTACACAGCTCCGCTGCTAGGAAGGCTCCCAGGCTCTCCCCTGCACTGCACTACAGAAACAGGGTAAAAAACAGAGAGGGGGGGCATTTTTTGGCGATATTATATATATTTAAGCAGCTATAAGGAAACAACACTTATATAAGGTTGTTCCTATATAATTATAGCGCTTTGGTGTGTGCTGGCAAACTCTCCCTCTGTCTCCCCAAAGGGCTAGTGGGGTCCTGTCTTCTATCAGAGCATTCCCTGTGTGTCTGCTGTGTGTCGGTACGTGTGTGTCGACATGTATGAGGACGATGTTGGTGTGGAGGCGGAGCAATTGCCGGTAATGGTGATGTCACCCCCTAGGGAGTCGACACCGGAATGGATGGCTTTGTTTATGGAATTACGTGATAATGTCAGCACGCTGCAAAAGTCGGTTGACGACATGAGACGACCGGCAAACCAGTTAGTACCTGTACAGGCGTCTCAAACACCGTCAGGGGCTGTAAAACGCCCTTTGCCTCAGTCGGTCGACACAGACCCAGACACGGACACCGAATCTAGTGTCGACGGTGAAGAAACAAACGTATTTTCCAGTAGGGCCACACGTTATATGATCACGGCAATGAAGGAGGCTTTGCATATCTCTGATACTGCAAGTACCACAAAAAGGGGTATTATGTGGGGTCTGAAAAAACTACCTGTAGTTTTTCCTGAATCAGAGAAATTGAATGACGTGTGTGATGAAGCGTGGGTTACCCCTGATAAAAAACTGCTAATTTCAAAGAAGTTATTGGCGTTATACCCTTTCCCGCCAGAGGTTAGGGCGCGCTGGGAAACACCCCCTAGGGTGGACAAGGCGCTCACACGTTTATCCAAACAAGTGGCGTTACAGTCTCCTGAAACGGCCGCCCTCAAGGATCCAGCTGATAGGAGGCTGGAAAATACTCTAAAAAGTATATACACACATACTGGTGTTATACTGCGACCAGCAATCGCCTCAGCCTGGATGTGCAGTGCTGGGGTGGCTTGGTCGGATTCCCTGACTGAAAATATTGATACCCTGGATAGGGACAGTATTTTATTGACTATAGAGCAATTAAAGGATGCATTCCTTTATATGCGAGATGCACAGAGGGATATCTGCACTCTGGCATCAAGAGTAAGTGCGATGTCCATATCTGCCAGAAGAAGTCTATGGACACGACAGTGGTCAGGCGATGCGGATTCCAATATTTGCCCCGAGGCAAAGGAAAGAGTAAGAGACTGCAGCAAGCAGCCCCTTCCCAGGAGCAGAAGTCCTCCCCGGCTTCTGCAAAGGCCTCAGCATGACGCTGGGACCTTACAAGCGGACTCAGGGGCGGTGGGGGGTCGCCTCAAGAATTTCAGCGCACAGTGGGCTCACTCGCAGGTGGACCCCTGGATCCTGCAGGTAGTATCTCAGGGTTACAGGTTGGAATTCGAGAAGTCTCCCCCTCGCCGGTTCCTAAAATCTGCTTTGCCAACGTCTCCCTCAGACAGGGCGACGGTATTGGAAGCCATTCACAAGCTGTATTCTCAGCAGGTGATAATCAAGGTACCCCTTCTACAACAGGGAAAGGGGTATTACTCCACGCTATTTGTGGTACCGAAGCCGGACGGCTCGGTAAGACCTATTCTAAATCTGAAATCTCTGAACCTGTACATACAAAAATTCAAGTTCAAGATGGAGTCACTCAGAGCAGTGATAGCGAATCTGGAAGAAGGGGATTTTATGGTGTCCTTGGACATCAAGGATGCTTACCTTCATGTCCCAATTTGCCCTTCACACCAAGGGTACCTCAGGTTCGTGGTACAAAACTGTCATTATCAGTTTCAGACGCTGCCGTTTGGATTGTCCACGGCACTCAGGGTCTTTACCAAGGTAATGGCCGAAATGATGATCCTTCTTCGAAGAGAAGGCGTATTAATTATCCCTTACTTGGACGATCTCCTGATAAGGGCAAGATCCAGAGAACAGCTGGAGGTCGGAGTAGCACTAACTCAAGTAGTGCTCCAACAGCACGGGTGGATTCTGAATTTTCCAAAATCCCAACTGATCCCGACGACACGTCTGCTGTTCCTAGGGATGATTCTGGACACTGTTCAGAAAAAGGTATTTCTTCCGGAGGAGAAAGCCAGGGAGTTATCCGAACTCGTCAGGAACCTCCTAAAACCAGGGACATTGTCTGTGCATCAATGCACAAGAGTCCTGGGAAAAATGGTGGCTTCTTACGAAGCGATTCCATTCGGCAGATTCCATGCACAAATTTTTCAGTGGGATCTGCTAGACAAATGGTCCGGATCGCATCTGCAGATGCATCAGCGGATAAAATTGTCGACAAGGACAAGGGTCTCTCTGCTATGGTGGTTGCAGAGTGCTCATCTGTTAGAGGGCCGCAGATTCGGCATACAGAACTGGGTCCTAGTGACCACGGATGCCAGCCTGAGAGGCTGGGGAGCGGTCACACAAGGAAGAAACTTCCAGGGCGTGTGGTCAAGCCTGGAAACGTCTCTCACATAAATATACTGGAACTAAGAGCAATCTACAATGCTCTAAGCCTGGCAAAACCTCTGCTTCAGGGTCAGCCGGTGTTGATCCAGTCGGACAACATCACGGCAGTCGCCCACGTAAACAGACAGGGCGGCACAAGAAGCAGGAGGGCAATGGCAGAAGCTGCAAGGATTCTTCGCTGGGCGGAAAATCATGTGATAGCACTGTCAGCAGTGTTCATCCCGGGAGTGGACAACTGGGAAGCAGACTTCCTCAGCAGACACGATCTTCACCCGGGAGAGTGGGGACTTCATCCAGAAGTCTTCCACATGATTGTAGTCCATTGGGAAAGACCAATGGTCGACATGATGGCGTCCCGTCTCAACAAAAAACTGGACCGGTATTGCGCCAGGTCAAGAGACCCTCAGGCAATAGCTGTGGACGCTCTGGTAACACCATGGGTGTACCAGTCAGTGTATGTGTTCCCTCCTCTGCCTCTCATACCCAAGGTACTGAGAATTATACGGCAAAGGGGAGTAAGAACGATACTAGTGGCTCCGGACTGGCCAAGAAGGACTTGGTACCCGGAACTTCAGGAGATGCTCACGGAAGATCCGTGGCCTCTACCTCTAAGAAGGGATCTGCTTCAGCAGGGACCGTGTCTATTCCGAGGCTTGCCGCGGCTGCGTTTGACGGCATGGCGGTTGAACGCCGGATCCTAAGGGAAAAAGGCATTCCGGAAGAGGTCATCCCTACCCTGGTCAAAGCCAGGAAGGAGGTGACTGCACAACATTATCACCGCATTTGGAGAAAATATGTTGCATGGTGTGAGGCCAGGAAGGCCCCGACAGAGGAATTTCAACTGGGTCGATTCCTACATTTCCTGCAAACAGGATTATCTGTGGGCCTCAAATTAGGGTCCATTAAGGTTCAAATTTCGGCCCTGTCGATTTTCTTCCAGAAAGAATTGGCTTCAGTTCCTGACTTTTGTAAAAGGAGTACTACATATACAGCCCCCGGTTGTGCCCCCAGTGGCACCGTGGGATCTCAATGTAGTTTTGGATTTTCTCAAATCCCATTGGTTTGAGCCACTCAAATCGGTAGATTTGAAATATCTTACATGGAAAGTAACCATGCTACTGGCCCTGGCTTCAGCCAGGAGAGTGTCGGAATTGGCAGCTTTATCGTATAAAAGCCCATATCTGATTTTCCATTCGGACAGGGCAGAATTGAGGACGCGTCCTCATTTTCTGCCTAAGGTGGTATCAGCGTTTCACCTGAACCAGCCTATTGTGGTGCCTGCGGCTACTAGCGATTTGGAGGATTCCAAGTTGCTGGACGTTGTCAGAGCATTGAAAATATATATTTCAAGGACGGCTGGAGTCAGAAAATCTGACTCGCTGTTTATACTGTATGCACCCAACAAGCTGGGTGCTCCTGCTTCTGAGCAGACGGTTGCTCGTTGGATTTGTAGCACAATTCAACTGGCACATTCTGTGGCAGGCCTGCCACAGCCTAAATCTGTCAATGCCCACTCCACAAGGAAGGTGGGCTCATCTTGGGCGGCTGCCCGAGGGATCTCGGCATTACAACTCTGCCGAGCAGCTACGTGGTCAGGGGAGAACACGTTTGTAAAATTCTACAAATTTGATACCCTGGCTAAGGAGGACCTGGAGTTCTCTCATTCGGTGCTGCAGAGTCATCCGCACTCTCCCACCCGTTTGGGAGCTTTGGTATAATCCCCATGGTCCTGACGGAGTCCCCAGCATCCACTAGGACGTCAGAGAAAATAAGAATTTACTCACCGGTAATTCTATTTCTCGTAGTCCGTAGTGGATGCTGGGCGCCCATCCCAAGTGCGGATTGTCTGCAATACTTGTACATAGTTATTGTTACAAAAAAATCGGGTTGTTTATTGTTGTGAGCCATCTTTTCAGAGGCTCCTACGTTATCATACTGTTAACTGGGTTCAGATCACAAGTTGTACGGTGTGATTGGTGTGGCTGGTATGAGTCTTACCCGGGATTCAAAATCCTTCCTTATTGTGTACGCTCGTCCGGGCACAGTATCCTAACTGAGGCTTGGAGGAGGGTCATAGGGGGAGGAGCCAGTACACACCACCTAGTGGTCAAACTTTTAAATTTTGTGCCCTGTCTCCTGCGGAGCCGCTATTCCCCATGGTCCTGACGGAGTCCCCAGCATCCACTACGGACTACGAGAAATAGAATTACCGGTGAGTAAATTCTTATTTTTTTCCCCTGTGTGGGTGGATCCCAGTGCCCTCTCCCATGAAATCAGAGAAAAGGATTTATCAGGTAAGACCCAAAATACCAATTTATCTATCATCCAGGGGAGAAACTAGGAAGTGACAAAGCTGTCCACTAAGTGATGGAATGGTCCTTTGCTGTGCTGAGTACCCTTTGCCCAAAACTGGCATCACCAGAGGCAAAGGTGGCGAAATGGAAGCAGTTGATGAATTTATGGGCTGCAAAGCTGTCTTGCCAAGGCGCCACACCAAGCCGCACAGGAGAACCAAACTGGTCAGGTCATGTGTATACAATTCATGCGAGCTGTGTTGACCTGTATTACACAAAGAATATAGAACACAGCACTGCGCTTTGGGTATTTATAATCAATTATGCAATAAAGGTATGAGTGGCTGCACATTCACAAAAAAATGGGAGACCTTTGCTTTACAGAAAAACACAGTTTTAATTAAAATGAACATATATAAACATTACATTTCCCTAACTATTCATGACATAAAACATAATTCATTATTCCAAATGGTTTATGGACCGAACATGTCCTTTATACAGTCCCAATTATACTGCTAAACTACTGATGAGCTGGAGAAAATATAGACAATATAGACACTTTGTATTCAATAACTCAGTGATGTTGCTACTGTAACAATTTCCAGTGTGCAACATACCATGAAGTGTCCACGGGCTGTTTGTATTTGATACTATTTCTGCTTCCGTGTAATAGAGAAAGCCGACTTCCCGGCTACAGGGGGTCATTCTGAGTTGATCGCTCGCTAGCTACTTTCAGCAGCCGTGCAAACGCATAGTCGCCGCCCACGGGGGAGTGTATTTTTGCTTTGCAAGTGTGCGATCGCCTTTGCAGCCGAGCGCAGCAAAAACATTTCGTGCGGTTTCAGAGTAGCTCTGGACTTACTCAGCCCTTGCAATCATTTCAGTCTTTTTGGTGCTGGAATTGACGTCAGACACCCGCCCTGCAAACGCCTGGACACACTCCCAGAAAACGGTCAGTTGACACCCATAAACGCCCTCTTTCTGTCAATCACCTTGCGTTCAGCTGTGCGAATGGAATCCTCGCTAAATCCATCGCCCAGCACCGATCCTCTTTGTACCCATGTGACGCACCTGCGCATTGCGGTACATACGCATGCGGTTTTGCCGTTTTTTTTACCTGAACGCTGCGAAAATCAGCAGCGAGCGAACAACTCGGAATGACCCCCATAGTTAGCAATGCTTTTCCAAATATAAAATGTGACCGTAAATAAGATTTTACTTACCCTTAAATCTATTTCTCGTAGTCCGTAGTGGATGCTGGGGACTCCATAAGGACCATGGGGAGTAGACGGGCTCCGCAGGAGACATGGGCACTTTAAGAAAGAATTTAGATTCTGGTGTGCTCTGGCTCCTCCCTCTATGTCCCTCCTCCAGACCTCAGTTAGAGAAACTGTGCCCGGAAGAGCTGACAGTACAAGGAAAGGATTTTAGGAATCCAGGGTAAGACTCATACCAGCCACACCAATCACACCGTATAACTTGTGATAACTTTACCCAGTTAACAGTATGAACAATCATAGAGCATCAGATAAACTCTGATGCAACTAGAACATAACCCTTATTTAAGCAATAACTATATACAAGCATTGCAGAAGAAGTCCGCACTTGGGACAGGCGCCCAGCATCCACTACGGACTATGAGAAATAGATTTACCAGTAAGTAAAATCTTATTTTCTCTAACGTCCTAGTGGATGCTGGGGACTCCGTAAGGACGATGGGGATTATATCAAAGCTCCCAAACGGGCGGGAGAGTGCGGATGACTCTGCAGCACCGAATGAGCAAACACAAGGTCCTCCTCAGCCAGGGTATCAAACATGTAGAACTTTGCAAAGGTGTTTGAACCTGACCAAGTAGCCGCTCGGCAAAGCTGTAATGCCGAGACCCCTCGGGCAGCCGCCCAAGAAGAGCCCACCTTCCTTGTGGAATGGGCCTTAACTGATTTAGGCAGCGGCAACCCAGCCGCAGAATGAGCCTGCTGAATCGTGTTACAGATTCAGCGAGCAATAGTTTGCTTTGAAGCAGTCGCCCCAAGCTTGTTGGAAGCATACAGGATAAACAAAGATTCTGTTTTCCTGACCTTAGCCGTTCTGGCTACCTAAACCTTCAAAGCCCCGACCACATCCAGTGACTCGGAATCCTCCAAGTCAGTAGTAGCCACAGGCACCACAATAGGTTGTGGGCGGGTCCGCAATTCTGCTCTATCCGCATGGAACACCAGATAAGGGCTTTTATGTGACAAAGCCGCCAATTCTGACACACGCCTAGCCGAAGCCAAGGCTAATAGCATAACCACCTTCCACGTGAGATATTTTACTTCCACCGTTTTGAGTGGTTCAAACCAGTGTGATTTCAGGAAACTCAACACCACGTTAAGATCCCAAGGTGCCACTGGAGGCACAAAAGGGGGCTGAATATGCAGCACTCCCTTTACAAACGTCTGAACTTCAAGCAGAGAAGCCAGTTCTTTTTGAAAGAAAATGGATAAGGCCGAAATCTGAACCTTAATGGAACCCAATTTAAGGCCCAAAGTCACTCCCGACTGTAGGAAGTGAAGGAAACGGCCCAGCTGGAATTCCTCCGTAGGGGCATTCCTGGCCTCACACCAAGCCACATATTTTCGCCATATACGGTGATAATGTTGAGCCGTCACATCCTTCCTAGCCTCTATCAGCGTAGGAATGACCTCCTCCGGAATGCCTTTTTCTGCTAGGATCCGGCGTTCAACCGCCATGCCGTCAAACGCAGCCGCGGTAAGTCTTGGAACAGACAGGGCCCCTGTTGCACAAGTCCTGTCCTAGAGACAGAGGCCACGGGTCCTCTGTGAGCATTTCTTGCAGATCTGGATACCAAGTCCTTCTTGGCCAATCCGGAACAATGAGTATTGTTCTCACTCCTCTTTTCCTTATGATTTTCAGCACCTTGGGTATGAGAGGAAGAGGAGGAAATACATAGACCGACTGGAACACCCACGGTGTCACCAGTGCGTCCACAGCTATCGCCTGAGGGTCTCTTGACCTGGCGCAATATCTCTGCAGCTTTTTGTTGAGGCGGGATGCCATCATGTCCACCTGTGGCAGTTCCCACCGACTTGCAATCTGCGTGAAGACTTCTTGATGAAGTCCCCACTCTCCCGGGTGGAGGTCGTGCCTGCTGAGGAAGTCTGCTTCCCAGTTGTCCACTCCCGGAATGAACACTGCTGACAGTGCGCTTACGTGATTCTCCGCCCAGCGAAGAATTCTGGTGGCTTCTACCATCGCCACCCTGCTCCTTGTGCCTCCTTGGCGGTTTACATGAGCCACTGCGGTGATGTTGTTTGACTGAATCAGAACCGGTTGGTCGCGAAGCAGGGACTCCGCTTGACGTAGGGCGTTGTATATGGCCCTTAGTTCCAGGATGTTGATGTGAAGGCAAGTCTCCTGACTTGACCACAGCCCTTGGAAATTTCTTCCCTGTGTGACTGCCCCCCACCCTCGGAGGCTTGCATCCGTGGTCACCAGGACCCAGTCCTGTATGCCGAACCTGCGGCCCTCGAGAAGGTGAGCACTCTGCAGCCACCACAGAAGGACAGGGTGATCAGCCGATGCATCTGAAGATGCGATCCGGACCACTTGTCCAACAGATCCCACTGAAAGATCCTCGCATGGAACCTGCCGAAGGGAATGGCCTCGTATGATACCACCATCTTTCCCAGGACTCGAGTGCAGTTATGCACTGACACCTGTTTTGGTTTTAATAGATTCCTGACCAGTGTCATGAGCTCCTGAGCTCTCTCTATCGGGAGATAAACCCTTTTCTGGTCTGTGTCTAGGATCATGCCTAGGAGAGGCATATGAGCCTGTAGGAACCAACTGCGACTTTGGAATATATAGACTCCAGCGGTGTTGCCGTTACACTTCCAGAGAAAGTGATACGCTGTTCAGCAACTGCTCTCTTGATCTCGCTTTTATGAGGAGATCGTCCAAGTACGTGATAATAGTGACACCTTGCTTCCGCAGGAGCACCATCATTTCCGCCATTACCTTGGTGAATATTCTCGGGACCGTGGAGAGACCAAACGGCAACGTCTGAAATTGGTAATGACAATCCCGTACCGCAATTCTGAGGTACGCCTGATGAGGTGGATAAATGGGGACATGACGGTATGCATCCTTTATGTCCAGAGTCACCATAAAATCTCCCCCTTTCAGGCTTGCAATGACCGCTCTTAGCGATTCCATCTTGAACTTGAACCTTTTCAGGTATATGTTCAGGGATTTTAAATTCAATATGGGTCTGACCGAACCGTCTGGTTTCAGGACTACAACATGGTCGAATAATAACCCCCTCCTTGTTGAAGGAGGGGAACCTTGACCACCACCTGTTGAAGATACAATTTGTGAATTGTAGTTAACACTGTTTCCCTCTCGTGGGGGGAAGCCGGCAGGGCCGTCGGTGAGGGGGCATCTCCTCAAAGTCCAGCTTGTATCCCTGAGACACAATATCTATTGCCCAGGGATCTAACAGGGAGTGAACCCACTTGTGGCTGAACTTACGAAGGCGTGCCCCCACCGGGCCTAGCTCCGCCTGTGGAGCCCCAGCGACATGCGGTGGATTTTGTAGAGGCCGGGGAGGACTCCTGTTCCTGGGAACTAGCTGTGTTGTGCAGCTTCTTTCCTCTGCCCCCGCCTCTGGCAAGAAAAGGACACACCTCGGACTTTCTTGTTTCTTTGTTCGAAAGGCTGTTCAGGAATATAAGGCAAAATATCAGAATTACCAGCTATAGCTGTGGAGACCAGGTCCGAGAACCCTTCTCCACACAATCCTCAGCCTTCCATATGCCTCTTAAATCGACATCATCTGTCCATTGCATATTCTACAGGATACGTCAAGCAGAAATCGACATAGCTTTGACTCTAGGACCCAGTAGACTCATGTCTCTTTGGGCATGTTTTATATATATATATCTCTTAAGACAGCATCTTTAATATATATATATATCTCTATATATATATATATATATATCTCTATATATATATATATATATATATATACACATACTAGGGTCTCAATCTCTGCTGATAAGGTACCTGTCCACGCTGCCACAGCGCTATAAACTCATGCCGACACAATCGGCAGTCTGAGTAGTGTACCAGAATGTGCGCGCTATCTGCAGGATCCCTGAGAATAGCTGTTACGTCAGGGCAACCTTTTGGGCAAACGTGACACCCTAGGGGAAGATTCCCATCGTATCCTGGCCCTAGTGGGGAAAGGATACTCCCTGAGAATTCTTTGTGGGAAGCTGCCGTCTCTTGTCTGGAGATTCCCGCTATTTTTCATCATGAGAGGAGGGAAATTTACCTCAGCTTTCTTCCCCTTAAACATGTGTACCCTTGTGTCAGGGACAGATGAGTCATCAGTGATATGCAAATCATCTTTTATTACAATAATCATATATTGAATACTTTTCTGCCATTTTGGCTGTAACTTTGCATTATCGTAGTCGACACTGGAGTCAGACTCCGTGTCGATATCAGTGTCTATTATTTTGGATAGTGATCATTGAGAGACTCTGAAGGTCTCTGCGACATAGGGACAGACATGGGTAGATTCCCTGTCTGTTCTCTATAATCTTTTGTGCAATAAATTCACCTTAGCACTTAATTACACATATCCAAACAGGTGTCGGCGTTGTCGACGGAGACACCCTCTCACACACATATTTGCTCCATCTCCTCCTTAGGGGAGCCTTTTACCTCAGACATGTCGACACACACGTACCGACACACCACACACTCAGGGAATGCTCATCTGAAGACAATTCCCCCATAAGGCCCTTTGGAGAGACAGAGAGAGAGTATGCCAGCACACACCCCAGCGCTATTAACCCAGGAATAACACAGTAACTTAATGTTAACCCAGTAGCTGCTGTATATATTGATTTTTGCGCCTAATTATGTGCCCCCCCTCTCTTTTTACCCTCTTCTACCGTGTAACTGCAGGGGAGAGGCTGGGGAGCTTCCTCTCCGCGGTGCTGTGGAGAAAAAACATGGCGCTGGTGAGTGCTGAGGAAGAAGCCCCGCCCCCTCGACGGCAGGCTTCTGTCCCGCTTTCATGTCCAATTTTTTGGCGGGGGCTCATACAGTGCCCAACTGTATATATGCAAACTTTTGCCAAAGAGGTCTCTAATTGCTGCCCAGGGCGCCCCCCCCCCCCCTGCGCCCTTCACCCTTACAGTGACCGGAGTATGTGGGTGTAGTGTGGGAGCAATGGCGCACAGCTGCAGTGCTGTGTGCTACCTCAGTGAAGACTGGAGTCTTCTGCCGCCGATTTCGAAGTCTTCTTGCTTCTTTCACCCGGCTTCTGTCTTCCGGCTCTGCGATTGGGACGGCGGCGCGGCTCCGGGATCGGACGACGAGGGTGAGATCCTGTGTACGATCCCTCTGGAGCTAATGGTGTCCAGTAGCCTAAGAAGCAGGACCTATCTGCAGAGAGTAGGGCTGCTTCTCTCCCCTCAGTCCCACGATGCAGGGAGTCTGTTGCCAGCAGAGCTCCCTGAAAATAAAAAAAACCTAACAAAATACTTTCTTCTAGCAACCTCAGGAGAGCTCACTGAAAAGCACCCAGCTCGTCCGGGCACAGATTCAAACTGGAGGAGGGACATAGAGGGAGGAGCCAGAGCACACCAGAATCTAAATTCTTTCTTAAAGTGCCCATGTCTCCTGCGGAGCCCGTCTACTCCCCATGGTCCTTACGGAGTCCCCAGCATCCACTAGGAAGTTAGAGAAATTGTAATTACCCGCAAATGGTGATATCATTCTTCCTTTACACAGGACACGTTGTCCTCCTCCCGAGTTTTAGTGCAGTTGCCGCCTCAGATGCGTGGCGCTGATGGTTGCCTCTCGCCCGCTCTGTTTAGCGGTGGACGGTAGGCGGTATAATCCCTCCTCTCTTCTCCCAGTGGTGAGGCCGTCACCGCCCCGGGTAAGGAAGCACACTTGTTAGAGTGGGCGGTGGATGTCGCACCACTACGAGTGGGTCCTGGGATTATAGACAAGTACGGTCACTGAAGCAGCGTGATCTCTGCAGCCCGCGGCACAAATCCGATGCAGGTGAATAGAGTGTCTGTCGGCGCGTTTCGTCCAACAATGCACTGGGACTTCCTCAAGCCTTCAGACTGTCAAATCCATCACCTTTTTAAGCCTCCAGTTCTTAATTAGTTAACTCTTTTCAGCTGTTCCTGAAATTGTCAGTTTTAAATGAATACACTACATATGATATCATTATTCTCCAACGTACTGGGTCTATGTTCTTAGAATTTTCAATAATTTATCATTCAAACAACTCAATATCCATGTTATGCATAAGTATATACCAATACATAAATGAATGCTGTTATAGCAGCATATAGTAAATAACAATAAAACATCTCTAATTAAAAGAAACGTCTCCCAGTAAAACCCAGGCTTGGACTGGCCCACAGGGGTACAGGGGAAACAACCGGTGGGCCCCACTGCCTGGGGGCCCACCTCATGCTCTAAGGATTAGGTTCCGGACTGTTACCTTATACTGGACTATGGTGTATTTTATACAGTGCATTGCTTTTATTAATCTGGTACATTATCATGCATGCAACAGCTGAATTTACTGTATATATTTATGAAACGGCCCAGACATTGCACTCTCTAATCATTGGTCAAACCAATGAGGTGGCAGGCCACACCCCCTATGGACTGGCTACACCTCTAAACATGGGCCCCTACCACTGCATTCCCCTGGTGGGCCCTACATGCCCCAGTCCGACACTGGTAAAACCGCATATAATTAGTTAATGTCAACCCCAACTTGATGGTGCAGAAGGTATACCCCCCCACCAATAAGGTATAATTGTGCATATATACATACATGGATAATCTTACAGTTCATATATACCCTTATCCTTATCTTCTTTTTTCATTCTAATTAATTCAATTTCATACCTAACTTTGATTTACAATTTATAGTTCATAGTCTATTTACTAGAGTCAGGAAGGAAAATAAAAATAATATAAAAATAAAAAGTGAACAAAGAGCATATATTTATTAGAGTCCCTATGCATTATCTTACTAATTTAAAGATTTAATTTTTCGTTGAGTTCAACTTTTTATTTGTTGCGTGCCACATCGATTTTCTATAGATATGCCCAAATTCGATATGCAACCAAGCCCCCACCATAAATGGGGGTACTACAGGGCAATCTTAATGTTATGCACCCCTAGATATCAATTCAATTACCCCCCTTCCAACATGGAAATCTCCCTACTCAAGTGCATAAGCGTGGAGAGCATGTCTCCTGAGCGCCATAATAATAAACTGAACCCACTGATTGGATCTTCACACCACTAAATTCACACTTACTTCAATTTTGGTATTAGGTATTGCATAAGGTTTCAGCAATAACAGCAAGATATCTAATCAATCATCCAGGCATGTATAGTCCAGTGCCTCATTTAAAACTTTCGGAGACAAAGTTTCTAGCTTAAAAATCCAAGATGCCTCCCCCAAACATAACTATATTTCTCATACGTCCTAGAGGATGCTGGGGATGCTTCAAGAACCATGGGGTATAGACGGGATCCGCAGGAGACATGGGCACTTTAAGACTTTGAATGGGTGTGAACTGGCTCCTCCCTCTATGCCCCTCCTCCAGACTCCAGTTTAGATTCTGTGCCCAGTGAGACTGGTCACACACTAGGGGAGCTCTACTAAGTTTCTCGGAAAATACTTTGTTAGGTTTATTATTTTCAGGGAGCACTGCTGGCAACAGGCTCCCTGCATCGTGGGACTGAGGGGAGAGAAGCAGACCTACTTCTGTGAATTCAAAGGCTCTGCTTCTTAGGCTACTGGACACCATTAGCTCCAGAGGGTCTGATCACTTGGTACGCCTAGCTGCTCGTTCCCGGAGCCGCGCCGTCACCCCCCTTGCAGAGCCAGAAGAAAGAAGCCGGGTGAGTAAAAGAAGAACAGAAGACTTCAGTGACGGCAGAAGAGTTTAGTGTCTGAGGTACAGCTCAGTGGCCGCGCTGCGCGCCATTGCTCCCACACACGAGCGGCACTACAAGGACGCAGGGGGGGCGCCCTGGGCAGCATGTATACCTCAGATAGAGACTGGCAAGAGAGATATTAAGTGCCTGGGCACTAAATACAGACCCCCGCGAGTATAAATATATAGGAAATAGCGGGGCTGAAGTGCGCCATGAAGGGGGCGTGGCTTAGCCCTCACAGCTCTAACCAGCGCCATTTTCTCCTCCGAGAAGCTGGCCCTGCCACAGCACTGCGGAACAGATCACAGTGAAAAATGGGGGGGCACAGTTGTTTAGTGCAATATATGTTGAAAATAAAGCACAATATGTAATGAGCGTGGTGTAAAAGAGCTCGTAAACGTCTTCTGTGTTTCCCTGACACTATCCCTTATAGTTGGCATGTCTGAGGCTGAGTGCTCTGCCACAAACGGCTATGGGAGTGTCTCTGTCGGCACCGCCGACTCCTGATGGTACTTGGTTCATGTAAATAAGTGTCAACATGTCAGTAGATGTATGCTTTTTCAAAGAGAAAACTATATGGGAGACACAGACGTGTGGGGGTGACCCTGTCGGCACCACCAAATCTGACTGGGTAAAAATTGACATGATAATGTGATGCATTTCAGAAAGCTATACCTGTATGTGTGTGTATATATATATATATATATATAATGTATGGTACGGTTGCATAGATGTGTGGCTCGAACACAGGCGTAGTAATTTTTGTGGAGGGCGTAATATTAACAATATATTTCCCTCAGACCCCTTTGGGTCGCATAAATGTTATTTTGCCCAGTTACTACTCCCTGATATCGACACGAATACTATTTCTTATGTCGACCATGATGTTTCCTGATTAGATCCACAACATCGGCATTCAGTACATTTTTCATACACATTAAGAACGTATTAACGTCACTAGGGACCCTGCTGTTCCTGACAAAAATATATATATGAGATATATATATATATAGATATGTGTATTTAAATGTGTATATTCATATTAACATTTATAATGAATGCTGAAGTAAAGTTATTCCTTCTCATGTGCTGGTCGCTCTGTTGAAAAAGCTCTAGGTCAGCCGTGACAAGATGGTTTAAAATCCTCACGAGGAGTCCGAATGTTTATTCTTTTCCCGCCATGGATAGAATAAAGTGAGAGTCAACCCCTGTTCTGCACGGGGCCCTGTCACAAAGGATCGTATACAGGAAGCTAAGTGATATTTTAATTATATGCTTTGATTATACTTGCATTACATGCGCATGGGGAAGTGCTTGTATTCAGAAATGGTCGGTTACCTTGTCATCCGATATAATTACCCTGGGGAGAGATGGGATAATCCTTAAATTGGGTCATATCTAGAACATTGCAGCATACTGCCGTGCGACTACAAGAGGTATGGGACTCTTGGGTTCGCGGGCCAATTCCATGACGGTCTCGGCTAGGAGGGCGTTGTGGATTCACCAATGGAATGCTGATGGTAACTCCGTGAAGAAATGGAGTCTCGTCCCCACGAAGGTGAAGCCTGGTTTGGTGTTGGCCTTGTTAAGTTGATCTCGGCAGATGCCACTGGTAAGTCTACCTTCGTGCCCTATGTTCCCTCACAACGGTTGGTGACGCATTCTTGTAGGATGCAGTCATTTCGTCCGAATAGATACGGAGTTCCCTTTTTCTTTGCAGGTAGAGGAAGGTAAGATCCACCGCATGACGTTGGGTCTATCTGGCGGGAGCCCACACCGGTGGGACCACGTCTAAAACTTCTCAGTCAGTCCTGGAAAGGACATGGACCAGTGATTTTTAAGAATAGAGTCCCTAGGGGGACATACTGGAGTTTCCAGACGTTTCCCCTCACCGATTTTTCAAATCGACCTTACCGATTCTCCTCCGGACGGGGAGGTAGTATGCGACGCAATACAAGAGTTGTGTTAGGACCAGGCCATTGTCCTGGTGTCCCGGTCACTACAAAATTAAAATAAAAAGGCTGTTATCCAAGCTTTTTCGTGCTCCCGAGGCCGGAGGGCTCAGTCAGACCAATCCTATATCTGAAATCCCAGTATTTCTGCTTAAAGAAGTTAAAATCCAAGATGGAATCTCTCATGGCAGGGATTTCCAATCTGAAAAAGGAGAAAGAAGGTCTAATTACGGTCTCTTTTGCATTAGGCTTACCTGAGGTTTGCAATTCAGGATTGTCATTACCAATTTCACCAAGGTGAGGGTGGTATGATGGTTGTCCTTCGATAATAAGGAGTCATTATTATTCTGTAAGGGGACACTCACCTGATTAAGGCAAGGTCAAGTAACCAAGTGGTTGTTTTCTTCCAGTGGAAAAGGCTCTGAGTGTTAGGTTCCTGGTGCTCAGAACAAGGGAGATGTTATGAAGCGAGTCCAGAGCACCAGGACGGAATGCTGGGAAAGGGGAATGGAAAGGGAATAGCCCCTGGCGCCCTATCTCCGTTGTCTCACCCGTGCTGTCAGTACACTCTTGCGAGACTATGGTTGCTTGAGCCCATGGCAGCCGCGTTTGAAGGGCGGATTACGTCTGCCCAACTTCGATGCCCCCTCAGGTCTTAATGAGAGACAAAGAGTGAACCGAGACAGGGTGATAACAAGGGGCCCTCTGACTAAACAACAAGGCCAGGGGCTACTAACAAACCTAAAACCAAAGTATGTGCAGCTTGCCGCCAAAGGAAAAGAACAACAAAGGAAATGCTGACCACACGCCGACACAATACTTTTGTGTACCGGCGGTGACAGCATAAGCAGAACCCTCTGCAAAACACCAGTGACAGAAATAATAAGGGAATACAGCGGCCTAAGCCAACGGACGCGGCCGTGCCGCTACTCACGGAACCGGTACGAATACTGGCAAACGGACAGGAACTCCCAATGCTGCTGACACAGACTCTCAGAACTGGAGGACAGGCAGAATCCCAAACGACAGACCGGTGGACACCAAGAAGCCAGAAACTTGCACAGGCAAAGGTACTGGACCACAGGACAGGAACGCCTCACGGCAGGACACGGGATCAGACATAGGAATCGACACAGGGACTGACACAGGAATCGACACAGGAAGCTCAGGAACTAGCAGGAACCAAGCTCAGAACTCAAGCAGACTGAAAACCCAGGAATATCACCAGCATCTGTGAATTGCAAACAGCCAGCATATAACAGAGAGGCCTAATTAATAATCCCATGCAGCTGCCTTGTTTCATGATTCCAAACTGACCAGATGCAATTAGCAGCCAGGTGAGGCTGAACACAAGGGAACAAGCTGCAATTACACAGACTCACCACCGGCAGCAGACAAGAGTATTCTAAAACAGAGCAACAGGAAATCCTGGCATGCAAGACAACTTTATAAACATAAAATAGGAATGAACCACTACCTGTGGTTCATAACAGTATCCCCTCCTTAAGGGTGAGCTCCGAGCACCCCATGACACCCACGGGGAACATAAACAGAAGTATAACATGAAAATAAGATATACTGTGTGTATTCTGGCGCAAATTTAAAGTGTCAGCCCAATTTCACTCCTCTTGTGGTCTACCCAATCTTAAACCACACACAATAATAGAAAATACAAGTCGTTTGAGGGGAAATCAAAGGCGATACTAAATAATTAAAACAAAGTAAAAAAATTAGTTAGATATACATCACATATAACCTCGACGGACTGGTGATATTTGAATTTCTTTAACATCCAATGTAGACAATAGTTCTTTTTTTCTTCTTTCAATTCAAATCAATCTCCAACGTGAAATTCATAGGAAACAAAATTGGGAAAGAGGCATACAATGTGTAATATTGTTTGTCATCCGACAATAAAAACAAGTCCTGTGACTTTTCCAGAGGGAAAAGAGCCCTATAAGGTGAAATTCTTGATAGTTGAGAAAGGGATAGTTCCTCACCACCTTTTCATTAGAAGATACACGTACCAAAACTCACTTAAATAGTGTAGAGACAGACTTATCAAGGTATCTTTAAAAGTAGGGGACAGTACTAGAAGGTAAAGATTTGTTCAATTTGAACGTACCACACTCACTTTCTTGGAGTGTGGGTATCCTCACATAACGGTTTCTTTAGAATGGATATGAAGACAGCCGTTTCTTTCCAAAAAAAGGTTTGTTTATTGTTATACAATTAAAAAAAAAATTCTAAAAAAGTTTTTTTCTCCTTATATATTACCATTACAAGGTATGTACACATAAGGTGGGTCAGATGAAATGAGACTAACAAAGGTGAATTCCGGACTAACACCTTGGTTACACCTGTGTACTATACCTTCACAATTTGGATGGCAACAGGAGGATGCTGTAAAAACACGTATAAGTCACTGTCTGGGAGCACCACCAACGACGTTTCGACCCAATGGTCTTTTTCAAGGTATGTGCCCAGGCAGTGATAGGATATTTATACCATAAAACAGGAAGTAGTGAAGGAACATGGGTAATTACTTCTATTATACTTACAAACTTGCATTAACATTAATAAGTCTTATCATTAAACCAAATTCCGATTTCTTAAATCTTCTGTATAAATATTTAAAAAACGGCCAGCCTGAGGGAAAGTCAATCACTTAAAAAGCCGGACGGGATCGCGGAAGATTCACTTCCGCGTTCCAGCGTGCGTTCCACGGGGACCGGAAGTGGGCCGTGATCGCTTCTATTACAAGAAAACCACTGGTGTGTCCCAGGAATGGTACTTAAGTTTATCAATTCCCTCTATATGCTAGGGGACATCATACTTTAGGAGAGAATCCAAGAGCCAAGTTATTTAAAATTACGATCGTGGGACGTTTTATTTCCGCGTCCCGGCATGCATTCCACGGGACCGGAAATGACCCGCGATCAGATCTAAATAGGTATGCGATCAGTGTTTAAGTATGCGTTCCACAGGAACGGAATTGGCCCGTAGGTTTTAAACTAGAAATCCAATACTTTATACCTAATACTGTGTTCAAAGCTTACACAGACTCATTTAGAGTTAGTTATGTGCGGGCATTCTATTCTGGGGATGAATTGATCTCCTCATAAGTGTTCCCTTATAGAAACCACACTTCCGCGTTCCAGTGTGCGTTCCATTTGCCCACAAGTAACCTGCATATATATCTGTACTATTTATTTCTTTAAAGTAAAGTTATATACATAAGGAAATCAAAACACGTATTTTTCCTCTTGTATAGAACCTTTCCTTATACTGTTTGAATGAACTTGATGGAGAAAACTCCATAATAATGCTGTGCAGTTTACCGTATAGTGGGAAGAATCATCATCTCAAATAAGATAATAATGGGATGAGAATGGGTAGATTGTAATCATATCATAAGTGGTTCACATAAACCATTTTAACTCAAAATCCGAATTTAAACCACCCGGAAAAAGAGTATTTAATCTAAAGATCCAGCGCATTTCAGCTTTAGCGAGATTAGACTCAATATCTCTATCTCTCCAATTAGATCTAATTTGCTGGATGCCCAAAAAGTATGTTATTTTAGAGGTGGAACAGTTATGTTTTTTAGAAAAATGTTCAGACAGTGAGTGTGTTTGCAGGCCTTTCTTTATATTCCGTATGTGCTCTGCTATCCTTGTTTTTAGGGCTCTGCTCGTTCTGCCCACATAGAATAGTCCACACTCACATTTCACCAAATACACAACATTAGTTGTGTGGCAAGTAATGAAAGTATTAATTTTGTATTCTATATTATTAACCGTAAAACTGATGATTTTTGAAGTGTCTGACTGTATTGTGCGGCATGCAATGCATGTGCAGCATCTATGAAATCCTTTCGTACGTATAGGATTAGTGGAATCTACTGTAAGAGCGCTTTTCACTAGCGTGCTTTTAAGATTTTTTCCTTTCCTATAAATGAACTTTGGTCGGGTCGGAATAATTTCTTTCAACACTGGATCTCTTAAGAGGAGATGCCAGTGTTGTCTGATAATCTTCTCCTGTTTTTTATAATTAGCTCCGAATTCTGAGATGAATGCCCATTCTGCCTGATTTGTTCCAGAATTCTTATTTTCTTTTGTCAAGATATCTTTCCTGTCTATATTTTCCACTTCGTCTTCGGCTTTTTTCAGAAGTTGTGGATTATAACCCTTTTTCAAGAATTTTTCTTTCATGTTGTTCTTTTGGGTTTCATAATGATGATTTTCACTGCAATTCCTCCTCAATCTGAGGAATTGTCCTTTTGGAATGCCCTTTAACCAATGAGGGTGATGTTGACTTGAGAAAGGGATGAAACTGTTGGAATCTGTAGGCTTCGTATATCCTTTGGTATGTATAATGTTATCTTTGATGTAAACCGTCAAATCTAAGAAATGTATTTCTTCTTTACTGATATTGAGTGTTAATTTGATGTTTTTATCATTAGAATTTAAATAAGAGCAAAATTCTTCCAGATGTTGTTGATCTCCTTTCCATACGAAGATGATGTCATCTATGTACCTGTACCATGACACCAAATCCGCACCGGCTAATGCACTAGTCCACACATGTTCTTCCTCCCATCTTGCCATGAACAAGTTTGCATAGCTCGGTGCGAATTTGGTGCCCATGGCTGTGCCAATCTTCTGTAGGAAATAATCCCCATTAAAGTAGAAAAAATTGTTTTCAAGTATGAATTCAATACTTTCTAGAATAAATTCCATCTTCTCTTTCTTCAAACTCGATTTTTCTAAGTGCCATTTTACCGCATTCAGGCCGTCTTCATGCTTAATTATAGTGTACAGTGATGTAACATCAGCTGTAACTAATGATGCTCCTTCTGGCCATTCGATTTCTGCCAACTTTTTGATGGTTTCTGTAGTATCTTTCAAATGGGATTTTCCTTTGATCACCAGCGGTTGTAAATAAAAATCAATCATTTCTGAGAGATTGCTGGTTAAACTGCCTACCCCTGAAATGATGGGGCGTCCTGGAGGTTGTTTCGGATTCTTGTGAACCTTTGGCAAGGTATAAATCGTTGGGGTTCTGGGATGTTCTATATTTAGAAAATCGAACTCTTTTTTTGTTAGTGTGCCTTTTTCCAAATGTTTGGTGATAAGTTTGAGGTAGTTACTCTTAATTTTTGCTGTAGGATCTGATTTCAATTTCTGATAGGTGCCGTTTGCACTTAATTGGGCATTGATTCCTTTAATATACTCTCCCTTATCTTGAATTGTTATTCCTCCGCCTTTATCACAAGGTTTTATTACTATGTTTTCATCACTTTTGAGGTTTTTCAAAGCGATTCTTTCTTTTCTCGTCATGTTGCAATTATGATGGAATTTCTTTGCTGTTGTTCCCGATGGCTTGATCTTTTTGAAATCTTCTGATACAGATTTTATAAAGCTCTCCACCATACATCCTTTCATATGGGTTGGAAAAAACGTAGATTTCTTCCTAAAGGGAGTGATTTCCAGCGTTTCTGTTTCTGGAGTGTTTATTGTGGTGTTAGTTGCAAAAAAAATTTTTAAGGTGAGTTTCCTAGAAAACTTTTGCACATCAATATGGGCATTAAAGGGATCACTGTCCATTGTAGGGGCAAATTTGAGTCCCTTTTGCAAAAGGCATTCTTCATCTCGTGTTAATACACGTGAGCTTAAATTGAATATTTGTATATCTTTTCCTTCACTTTTTTCATCTTCCTCACTTAAAATTAGTTGTCTTTTCTTTCTTTTTCGTCTCTTTTTTTGTCCCCCTCTTTTTCCACGACTTTTAGGCTTTAATATCTGGTGTTCCACCTGTTGTCCTGTCTCCCTAAAAAAGGCCCCCGCTCTCCTCTAAAGTTGTCCAGAGCTTCGAATCTATTATATGTGTTGACCTGAGGTCTTCTATTCCATCTGTTATATCCGAAATCTCTTTTGGCAAATCTTCTCGGATAATTCCAACTATTTTGTTGATGATATTCCTCATTTGTATTTCTTGATGGATATCTACTTCTCTGATCTCTTCGATAATCATCATATATCTGCATATTATCTTCCTGATAATCATGATTGTCCCTTGTAAAGGTGACTTTTTTGCTTTTACGTTCAATGTTATCATCTGAATTTCCTGGACTATGATCTAAATTCTTCTTATTTTTCTTTTTGTTCTTTTTCTTACCCATTTCTCCACCATTCCTATAGAAATCATGATCTCTTTTTAGTTTTTTCTGTTTTTTTCTCTACTAACTCTTTGGTATGTTTGTTAATATTAATCTCTAATTCTTTGTCCAATATGACAAATTCAGGTAACTGTTGATATGGTTGGACTAAAGTTTGTAGGGTCTTAATTTTTTCATTTAGATCCATTAGTTTGTCTCGCCTTTCTTTTATTATTAATTTAATTAAAGAGAAGGAGCATGCCTCTATAATCTTTTCCCACTCTCTCTTAAATTGTTCACTTGAGTCAGAAAAACTAGGAGTTTTTTTGATTCTTAAACCTTTGGGGATGATATCATCAGCTTGGTATTTTTCTAATGTTGCTACCTCCCACCACAGGACATTTTCTTTCAATAATAAAGAACCTAATTTGTTCATTGCCGTCTCTAAATCATCATCTGACATTTCCTCATTCTCTAAACAGCAATCTAACTTAAAGACCTTTTTAAGAGATTCTTGTCTTTCTTTGAGATGTTTAAACATGACTGCTGCCTGAATTCACACAAAAAGGGAAACTGGAAAGTACTGAAAATAAGATATACTGTGTGTATTCTGGCGCAAATTTAAAGTGTCAGCCCAATTTCACTCCTCTTGTGGTCTACCCAATCTTAAACCACACACAATAATAGAAAATACAAGTCGTTTGAGGGGAAATCAAAGGCGATACTAAATAATTAAAACAAAGTAAAAAAATTAGTTAGATATACATCACATATAACCTCGACGGACTGGTGATATTTGAATTTCTTTAACATCCAATGTAGACAATAGTTCTTTTTTTCTTCTTTCAATTCAAATCAATCTCCAACGTGAAATTCATAGGAAACAAAATTGGGAAAGAGGCATACAATGTGTAATATTGTTTGTCATCCGACAATAAAAACAAGTCCTGTGACTTTTCCAGAGGGAAAAGAGCCCTATAAGGTGAAATTCTTGATAGTTGAGAAAGGGATAGTTCCTCACCACCTTTTCATTAGAAGATACACGTACCAAAACTCACTTAAATAGTGTAGAGACAGACTTATCAAGGTATCTTTAAAAGTAGGGGACAGTACTAGAAGGTAAAGATTTGTTCAATTTGAACGTACCACACTCACTTTCTTGGAGTGTGGGTATCCTCACATAACGGTTTCTTTAGAATGGATATGAAGACAGCCGTTTCTTTCCAAAAAAAGGTTTGTTTATTGTTATACAATTAAAAAAAAAATTCTAAAAAAGTTTTTTTCTCCTTATATATTACCATTACAAGGTATGTACACATAAGGTGGGTCAGATGAAATGAGACTAACAAAGGTGAATTCCGGACTAACGCCTTGGTTACACCTGTGTACTATACCTTCACAATTTGGATGGCAACAGGAGGATGCTGTAAAAACACGTATAAGTCACTGTCTGGGAGCACCACCAACGACGTTTCGACCCAATGGTCTTTTTCAAGGTATGTGCCCAGGCAGTGATAGGATATTTATACCATAAAACAGGAAGTAGTGAAGGAACATGGGTAATTACTTCTATTATACTTACAAACTTGCATTAACATTAATAAGTCTTATCATTAAACCAAATTCCGATTTCTTAAATCTTCTGTATAAATATTTAAAAAACGGCCAGCCTGAGGGAAAGTCAATCACTTAAAAAGCCGGACGGGATCGCGGAAGATTCACTTCCGCGTTCCAGCGTGCGTTCCACGGGGACCGGAAGTGGGCCGTGATCGCGTCTATTACAAGAAAACCACTGGTGTGTCCCAGGAATGGTACTTAAGTTTATCAATTCCCTCTATATGCTAGGGGACATCATACTTTAGGAGAGAATCCAAGAGCCAAGTTATTTAAAATTACGATCGTGGGACGTTTTATTTCCGCGTCCCGGCATGCATTCCACGGGACCGGAAATGACCCGCGATCAGATCTAAATAGGTATGCGATCAGTGTTTAAGTATGCGTTCCACAGGAACGGAATTGGCCCGTAGGTTTTAAACTAGAAATCCAATACTTTATACCTAATACTGTGTTCAAAGCTTACACAGACTCATTTAGAGTTAGTTATGTGCGGGCATTCTATTCTGGGGATGAATTGATCTCCTCATAAGTGTTCCCTTATAGAAACCACACTTCCGCGTTCCAGTGTGCGTTCCATTTGCCCACAAGTAACCTGCATATATATCTGTACTATTTATTTCTTTAAAGTAAAGTTATATACATAAGGAAATCAAAACACATATTTTTCCTCTTGTATAGAACCTTTCCTTATACTGTTTGAATGAACTTGATGGAGAAAACTCCATAATAATGCTGTGCAGTTTACCGTATAGTGGGAAGAATCATCATCTCAAATAAGATAATAATGGGATGAGAATGGGTAGATTGTAATCATATCATAAGTGGTTCACATAAACCATTTTAACTCAAAATCCGAATTTAAACCACCCGGAAAAAGAGTATTTAATCTAAAGATCCAGCGCATTTCAGCTTTAGCGAGATTAGACTCAATATCTCTATCCAATTAGATCTAATTTGCTGGATGCCCAAAAAGTATGTTATTTTAGAGGTGGAACAGTTATGTTTTTTAGAAAAATGTTCAGACAGTGAGTGTGTTTGCAGGCCTTTCTTTATATTCCGTATGTGCTCTGCTATCCTTGTTTTTAGGGCTCTGCTCGTTCTGCCCACATAGAATAGTCCACACTCACATTTCACCAAATACACAACATTAGTTGTGTGGCAAGTAATGAAAGTATTAATTTTGTATTCTATATTATTAACCGTAAAACTGATGATTTTTGAAGTGTCTGACTGTATTGTGCGGCATGCAATGCATGTGCCGCATCTATGAAATCCTTTCGTACGTATAGGATTAGTGGAATCTACTGTAAGAGCGCTTTTCACTAGCGTGCTTTTAAGATTTTTTCCTTTCCTATAAATGAACTTTGGTCGGGTCGGAATAATTTCTTTCAACACTGGATCTCTTAAGAGGAGATGCCAGTGTTGTCTGATAATCTTCTCCTGTTTTTTATAATTAGCTCCGAATTCTGAGATGAATGCCCATTCTGCCTGATTTGTTCCAGAATTCTTATTTTCTTTTGTCAAGATATCTTTCCTGTCTATATTTTCCACTTCGTCTTCAGCTTTTTTCAGAAGTTGTGGATTATAACCCTTTTTCAAGAATTTTTCTTTCATGTTGTTCTTTTGGGTTTCATAATGATGATTTTCACTGCAATTCCTCCTCAATCTGAGGAATTGTCCTTTTGGAATGCCCTTTAACCAATGAGGGTGATGTTGACTTGAGAAAGGGATGAAACTGTTGGAATCTGTAGGCTTCGTATATCCTTTGGTATGTATAATGTTATCTTTGATGTAAACCGTCAAATCTAAGAAATTTATTTCTTCTTTACTGATATTGAGTGTTAATTTGATGTTTTTATCATTAGAATTTAAATAAGAGCAAAATTCTTCCAGATGTTGTTGATCTCCTTTCCATACGAAGATGATGTCATCTATGTACCTGTACCATGACACCAAATCCGCACCGGCTAATGCACTAGTCCACACATGTTCTTCCTCCCATCTTGCCATGAACAAGTTTGCATAGCTCGGTGCGAATTTGGTGCCCATGGCTGTGCCAATCTTCTGTAGGAAATAATCCCCATTAAAGTAGAAAAAATAGTTTTCAAGTATGAATTCAATACTTTCTAGAATAAATTCCATCTTCTCTTTCTTCAAACTCGATTTTTCTAAGTGCCATTTTACCGCATTCAGGCCGTCTTCATGCTTAATTATAGTGTACAGTGATGTAACATCAGCTGTAACTAATGATGCTCCTTCTGGCCATTCGATTTCTGCCAACTTTTTGATGGTTTCTGTAGTATCTTTCAAATGGGATTTTCCTTTGATCACCAGCGGTTGTAAATAAAAATCAATCATTTCTGAGAGATTGCTGGTTAAACTGCCTACCCCTGAAATGATGGGGCGTCCTGGAGGTTGTTTCGGATTCTTGTGAACCTTTGGCAAGGTATAAATCGTTGGGGTTCTGGGATGTTCTATATTTAGAAAATCGAACTCTTTTTTTGTTAGTGTGCCTTTTTCCAAATGTTTGGTGATAAAGTTTGAGGTAGTTACTCTTAATTTTTGCTGTAGGATCTGATTTCAATTTCTGATAGGTGCCGTTTGCACTTAATTGGGCATTGATTCCTTTAATATACTCTCCCTTATCTTGAATTGTTATTCCTCCGCCTTTATCACAAGGTTTTATTACTATGTTTTCATCACTTTTGAGGTTTTTCAAAGCGATTCTTTCTTTTCTCGTCATGTTGCAATTATGATGGAATTTCTTTGCTGTTGTTCCCGGTGGCTTGATCTTTTTGAAATCTTCTGATACAGATTTTATAAAGCTCTCCACCATACATCCTTTCATATGGGTTGGAAAAAACGTAGATTTCTTCCTAAAGGGAGTGATTTCCAGCGTTTCTGTTTCTGGAGTGTTTATTGTGGTGTTAGTTGCAAAAAAAATTTTTAAGGTGAGTTTCCTAGAAAACTTTTGCACATCAATATGGGCATTAAAGGGATCACTGTCCATTGTAGGGGCAAATTTGAGTCCCTTTTGCAAAAGGCATTCTTCATCTCGTGTTAATACACGTGAGCTTAAATTGAATATTAGTATATCTTTTCCTTCACTTTTTTCATCTTCCTCACTTAAAATTAGTTGTTTTTTCTTTCTTTTTCATCTCTTTTTTTGTCCCCCTCTTTTTCCACGACTTTTAGGCTTTAATATCTGGTGTTCCACCTGTTGTCCTGTCTCCCTAAAAAAGGCCCCCGCTCTCCTCTTGTTATGCACACCAGTGCCTGCAGGAAAGTACTGGTGTCAGAACTGTTGTGCACTCCAGTGTCTGCAGGAATGTACTGGTGTTTGAACTGTTATGCAAAACAAATGGACTCACAGACAAACTGGGGAATATGACATAACGTACACAGAAGGTGATAGGGTAACAAAATACACACAAAGTGAACAGAGAAGCCCAGAGGCTAAGGAACTGGGTATCTCCCTTGTATTAGAACTGCTAAGATGGAAAAAGCAAGATGTTGTGTTTTAATACGTAGAGAACCCGAAATGCTGTTGCTAAGGGCAACAGCAAAACCCTAAAGGGTTACCAACGGGTGTGGCAGTAAACTCCTTGGTCAGAGATGGAATGATAGACACAAGGAGAGTCCCCACAATCCTAATTCTCACTTGCAGTGCACAGGTTTTAGCTTACTGCCACTAAACTGGCCCCTGACACCTAGCACAGTGAGACAGGATTAGACAGGCAAGTCTTAGAATACAGCCGCAAACTTGCTAAGTTCACAGAGTAGTAACAGAACCCCAGCAAGCTAAACGACTGACTCCAGTCTTACTGCTAGGTCTGGATTGGCAGAGTGTAATACCAAATCCCCAGGCCTATTTGCAGTAAGCAACAAACAAATACAAAGCTACACAGTACTGGCTAACTTTCATGAACTGACTAACCAACAAAGATTCAGCAGCATCTGCTTACCCTGAAAAGAGGCCTTATAAAGCAGGTGCTGTCCACGCCCCACTCAGACCTCACAGACTGTGAGCACAAAAACCAGCACCGGATCCCCTGCCGTGCACAGAGCCTATAACCACTGCACAGCAAAAGACCCGAACCGGAGTATCAGCTGCGCTCAGGTTACTCCACTAGCACTTGTCTCCCGGTTGCCATGACGACGTGGCAGCACAGGGCAGGAGACCCTAACAGTACCCCCCCTCTGACGAGGGGTCAAAGAACCCCTACCACCGGGTTTATCGGGGAACTGCGAGAAGAAAGAGCGTATCAGTCTGGGGGCATGAAGATCACAACTGCGCACCCACGACCGCTCCTCCGGGCCATACCCCTTCCAGTGCACCAAAAATGACAGCCTACCCCGAACCACCTTGGAGTCAAGAATCCTTTCAACAACAAACTCCCTCTGGCCACGTATCAGAAGAGGGGAAGGTCTTCCACTGGAAGAAGGATTACTAATCGCCCGTTTTAAAAGGGAACAATGAAATGTTTTATTGATACCCAAAGAACGGGGCAGACCTAACTGAAATGCCACCGGATTGATAACCCTGGTGATCTTATAAGGGCCGATGAACCGGGGCCCTAACTTATGAGATGGCTGTCTCAACTTCAAATTCTTGGTAGACAACCAGACGAAGTCTCCTAATTTGAAGCTGCAGGGTCTTTTCCGCTTATCAAAAACCCTTTTGGTCACTAATGACACAGACACAAGGGCTTTCTTCACTTTCCGCCAAATACCTCTAAGGACCGAAACCACAGAGGAACCACCAGGCGTGGAGTCCAGGGGGTCAAAAGAATTGGCCTTAGGATGATGCCCATACACACAAAGGAAGGGAGAGATCCCTGTAGCAGAGTGAGCCGCGTTGTTATAGGCAAACTCCGCCATGGACAGATGAGCAACCCAGTCAGTCTGACACTTGGAGACATAACACCTGAGGAACTGCTCCAAGGACTGGTTCACCCTTTCAGTCTGCCCATTAGACTGCGGATGGTAGCCTGACGACAAGCTGACAAATCTGGAGATCGGAACAAAATGCCCTCCAGAATTTGGCCACAAACTGGGATCCGCGGTCAGAGACCACATCAAGTGGCAACCCGTGGAGACGCACAACATGCAGCATAAATAATTCAGACAGGCGTCTGGCTGATGGCAGCCCAACCAGTGGAACGAAGTGCGCCATCTTCGAAAACCTGTCAACGACAACCCAGATGGCTGTCATCCCCGAGGATTTGGGCAAGTCCACCACAAAATCCATTGAAATGTGGGTCCATGGCTTAGATGGGATAGAGAGTGGATGTAATGGGCCAACAGGAACCCCTCTAGGATTCTTATTTCGGGCACAGATGTCACATGCCCGAACCCACTGATCCACATCCTTAGCCACCGAGGGCCACCACACCGCCCTAGATAGCAACTCCCGAGTTCTGGCAATACCCGGGTGACCTGCCGACTTCTTGGCATGGAATTCCAGGAACACTCGCTGTCTTAACCTAGGAGGCACAAACAAAAGACCTACCGGAAGGTCTGGAGGAGCCTGCTCCTGTGCTCTAAGCACTAATAATAAGAGGTCCTGGGTAATGCCCACTTTAATACATGATGGGGAAACAATGGGCAACGGCTCCTCGGTGGTCTCCTGGATTGGAGCAAAACTCCGCGAGAGCGCATCAGCCTTGATGTTTTTTGACCCAGGGCGATATGTTATCAAAAAATTAAAGCGAGCAAAAAACAAAGCCCATCGTGCCTGCCTGGCATTGAGATGCTTCGCGGACTCTAAATATGCCAGATTCTTATGGTCAGTGAGAATTGAGACCACAAACTTAGCCCCCTCAAGCCAGTGTCTCCACTCCTCGAGTGCATCCTTAATAGCCAACAATTCCCGGTTACCCACGTCATAATTCATCTCGGCAGGCGAAAATTTACGGGAAAAGTAAGCACAGGGATGAAGGCGATTATCAGACACTCCCATCTGAGAAAGCACTGCCCCAATACCCATCTCAGAGGCATCCACCTCCACCACAAAAGGACGCTCTGGATCTGGGTGTCGCAGCACCTTGGCCGAAACAAATGCCCTTTTGAGACGGGCAAAAGCCGCTTTAGCCTCACAAGACCAGTGAGCAACATCCGCCCCTTTCTTAGTGAGTGCCACCAAGGGCGCCACTATAGACGAAAATCCAGCGATAAATCGTCTATAAAAATTCGCAAAGCCCAGGAAACGCTGAAGCGCCTTCAAACTAGTGGGCTGCACCCAATCCAGGACTGCCTGTACCTTGGAACCCTCCATTTGGAAACCTTCTGGGGAGATAATATATCCTAGAAATGCGATTTGCTGAACTTCAAATTCGCACTTCTCCAGCTTCGCCCCAAGCCGGTGGTCTCTGAGTTTCTGGAGGACTAAGCATACATGCTTCCGATGTTCCTCCAGGGAATGGGAGAAGATTAGGATGTCATCTAAGTATACAACTAAGAATCTATCCAAATATTCCCTGAGCACATCATTCATGAAATCCTGGAAGACTGCCGGGGCATTACAGAGCCCAAAAGGCATCACCAAATATTCATAATGCCCTGAGTGGGTATTAAAGGCAGTCTTCCATTCATCCCCCTCTCTTATTCGGATTAGATTGTACGCACCGCGTAGGTCAATCTTAGAAAAAATGGTGGCAGTACGAAGCTGGTCAAACAAGACCGAAATGAGAGGCAGTGGGTATGAGTTTTTAATCGTGATACGGTTCAATTCCCTGAAGTCGATGCAGGGTCGCAACGAACTGTCCTTTTTACCCACGAAGAAGAACCCCGACCCAACTGGAGACTGTGAAGGTCTGATAAATCCCTTAGCCAAGTTCTCCTGAATGTACTCTGCCATAGCCTGAGTCTCAGGACGTGACAGGGAGTACAACCTGCTCTTGGGAAGCTTAGCATTTGGCAACAAATCAATGGCACAGTCATAGGGGCGATGGGGAGGTAGTACCTCTGCAACTTTTTTGGAGAACACGTCCGCAAAATCTGCATAACACCCTGGCAATCCTGGCAAACTTAGCTGCGAGAGCCTGACTGGAAGGCTCAAGCAACTCCTGAAACAATCAGTACCCCAACTAAGAATCTCCCCAGAGACCCAGTCAAATTGAGGATTGTGGGCCCTTAACCAGGGTAACCCCAACACCAATGGGGCAAAAGTACAGACAGTCACATAAAAGGACAATTTTTCAGAGTGTGTGGCTCCAATAAACAAAGAAATCTGGCTAGTGCAAGAGGTAATTTTTCCTTGGGATAATGGTTCCCCGTTTAACCCACAAATCTCAATTTCCGTTGCCAAGGGTACTAAGGGAACAGAGTGTTTCAGGGCGAATTGGCGGTCCATAAAAACCCCGTCGGCCCCACTGTCCACAAAGGCCTCAGTCTTGACAGTTTGACCGAGGATCTTCAAGGTCACCGGAATGATAAAAGTCTTCTTGGGAAATTCTGACTTCTGGCCTGACAGGATATTTCCCATCACCCTCAGGCCCTGAAGTTTTCCGGCTTTTCTGGGCATGATACTACCACATGACCTTTATTCCCACAGTACAAACACAACCCCTGCTGTCTCCTCCGCGTCTTCTCACGCGAGGAGAGGCGGGTAGCCCCAATCTGCATAGGCTCCTCAGAAAATTCCTCAGAGTCTGAGGTTCCCTTGGGAAGGAAGGAAATCTCAGTCTCCCTTTCAAGCCTACGCTCTCTCAGCCGTCTATCCACCCGGATGGATAACTGCATGAGCTGATCCAAGCTATCAGGCAAGGGATATTGTACCAGTTGGTCCTTTATCTGGTTAGAAAGACCTCTTCGGTACTGGTGTCTCAGGGCTGGGTCATTCCACTGGGTATCATGGGCCAACCTCCGAAACTCCGTACAGTAAACCTCAACTGGCCTTCGCCCTTGCTTAAGGATCGAAATCTGAGCCTCGGCTGAGGCCGTCTTGTCAGGGTCATCATACAACATGCCCAGTGCCGTAAAAAAGCATCAACACTTTTAAGCAACGGACAGTCAGGCTGCAACCCATATGCCCAGACCTGTGGGTCTCCTTGTAGCAAGGAAATCACTATGCCCACCCGCTGAATCTCCGACCCAGAAGACTGAGGCCTAAGCCGGAAGTATAGCTTGCAGCTCTCCTTGAAACAAAAGAACTGCGAGCGATCTCCAGAAAAACGATCCGGGAGATTTACTTTCAGCTCCTTAACCCCTGCAGGTGCTGCTGCTGCGGGAGCTCTGCCAGCAGCCTGGGAGGTGTGCATTTTAATGGACAAATCAGTAAATTGTCGAGTCAGGACCTGCACCTGATCGACCACCTGTTGCAACGTATTTTGAGGGGTATGCTCCATATTCCCACAAAATTTCAACAGGAGTATTAGGCTGCTGAATATGTTATGCACACCAGTGCCTGCAGGAAATAACTGGTGTCAGAACTGTTGTGCACTCCAGTGTCTGCAGGAATGTACTGGTGTTTGAACTGTTATGCAAAACAAATGGACTCACAGACAAACTGGGGAATATGACATAACGTACACAGAAGGTGATAGGGTAACAAAATACACACAAAGTGAACAGAGAAGCCCAGAGGCTAAGGAACTGGGTATCTCCCTTGTATTAGAACTGCTAAGATGGAAAAAGCAAGATGTTGTGTTTTAATACGTAGAGAACCCGAAATGCTGTTGCTAAGGGCAACAGCAAAACCCTAAAGGGTTACCAACGGGTGTGGCAGTAAACTCCTTGGTCAGAGATGGAATGATAGACACAAGGAGAGTCCCCACAATCCTAATTCTCACTTGCAGTGCACAGGTTTTAGCTTACTGCCACTAAACTGGCCCCTGACACCTAGCACAGTGAGACAGGATTAGACAGGCAAGTCTTAGAATACAGCCGCAAACTTGCTAAGTTCACAGAGTAGTAACAGAACCCCAGCAAGCTAAACAACTGACTCCAGTCTTACTGCTAGGTCTGGATTGGCAGAGTGTAATACCAAATCCCCAGGCCTATTTGCAGTAAGCAACAAACAAATACAAAGCTACACAGTACTGGCTAACTTTCATGAACTGACTAACCAACAAAGATTCAGCAGCATCTGCTTACCCTGAAAAGAGGCCTTATAAAGCAGGTGCTGTCCACGCCCCACTCAGACCTCACAGACTGTGAGCACAAAAACCAGCACCGGATCCCCTGCCGTGCACAGAGCCTATAACCACTGCACAGCAAAAGACCCGAACCGGAGTATCAGCTGCGCTCAGGTTACTCCACTAGCACTTGTCTCCCGGTTGCCATGACGACGTGGCAGCACAGGGCAGGAGACCCTAACACCTCTAAAGTTGTCCAGCGCTTCGAATCTATTATATGTGTTGACCTGAGGTCTTCTATTCCATCTGTTATATCCGAAATCTCTTTTGGCAAATCTTCTCGGATAATTCCAACTATTTTGTTGATGATATTCCTCATTTATATTTCTTGATGGATATCTACTTCTCTGATCTCTTCGATAATCATCATATATCTGCATATTATCTTCCTGATAATCATGATTGTCCCTTGTAAAGGTGACTTTTTTGCTTTTACGTTCAATGTTATCATCTGAATTTCCTGGACTATGATCTAAATTCTTCTTATTTTTCTTTTTGTTCTTTTTCTTACCCATTTCTCCACCATTCCTATAGAAATCATGATCTCTTTTTAGTTTTTTCTGTTTTTTCTCTACTAACTCTTTGGTATGTTTGTTAATATTAATCTCTAATTCTTTGTCCAATATGACAAATTCAGGTAACTGTTGATATGGTTGGACTAAAGTTTGTAGGGTCTTAATTTTTTCATTTAGATCCATTAGTTTGTCTCGCCTTTCTTTTATTATTAATTTAATTAAAGAGAAGGAGCATGCCTCTATAATCTTTTCCCACTCTCTCTTAAATTGTTCACTTGAGTCAGAAAAACTAGGAGTTTTTTTGATTCTTAAACCTTTGGGGATGATATCATCAGCTTGGTATTTTTCTAATGTTGCTACCTCCCACCACAGGGCATTTTCTTTCAATAATAAAGAACCTAATTTGTTCATTGCCGTCTCTAAATCATCATCTGACATTTCCTCATTCTCTAAACAGCAATCTAACTTAAAGACCTTTTTAAGAGATTCTTGTCTTTCTTTGAGATGTTTAAACATGACTGCTGCCTGAATTCACACAAAAAGGGAAACTGGAAAGTACTGAAAATAAGATATACTGTGTGTATTCTGGCGCAAATTTAAAGTGTCAGCCCAATTTCACTCCTCTTGTGGTCTACCCAATCTTAAACCACACACAATAATAGAAAATACAAGTCGTTTGAGGGGAAATCAAAGGCGATACTAAATAATTAAAACAAAGTAAAAAAATTAGTTAGATATACATCACATATAACCTCGACGGACTGGTGATATTTGAATTTCTTTAACATCCAATGTAGACAATAGTTCTTTTTTTCTTCTTTCAATTCAAATCAATCTCCAACGTGAAATTCATAGGAAACAAAATTGGGAAAGAGGCATACAATGTGTAATATTATAACATGAAATACACAACAAAACTGCAAAACAGGAATGAGCCACAGCCGTGGCTCATAACATTACCCCCCCCTTGAGGAGGGGTCAAAAGACCCCAAAATTCAGACTATCCAGAACAAGGGATACAAAAAAAAAAACCTGACACACTGGTCTAACAGACAAGAAAACAAAAAACAAGTTGTAGCAACAACTTGTAACAGTGCCCTCCCCTTGATGGTGGCCACTGGACACAAGACAAGGAAAAAAAAATTCTTTTTTTTTTTTTTTATCAAGGCAAGAGTCAAAAATTATTTATTTTTCTTCTTCTTTTTACAAAGCTCTTTAGGTCTGACCAAGGTAATTCCCCAAACATTGTCTGAACTGATGGTACCACCCAGCAAGGCTGCGTTCAAATCAGAGACAGGTCTCTTACCCTTGGGAGCTGAACTTTCTGGTAAAGTACTATTATTAGAAGAAGAAGTCAAAAAAGCACACCCTGCAGTCAAAACAACGGGCTGGGACTCTTGTGCAGAGTTTACAGTATTTGGTGGACTCTCAGCAGACAAGACGGGTGACTTAGAGGAACCTGAACCAATTTCTTTGGAACCGTATCTTTTAACAATTGCATCACAGAATGCGAGGGGATCCTGAAGAATGGGATCTTCAGCTTTCATTAGGCTGGTTGCCCACTCAGAAGGCTCTCCTCTAAAAGAATAAATCAGATAGAGCCCAAGGTTTTCTGAAGTGATGCCCAGAAATGGTCTAGACAACATAATAGTGTAATAGTGTTTGAAAAGCGCCAGAAATTGGGCAAAGTCCCCATCAAAGGTTATGGATGTTGAGATATCAGAGTCAGGATCTGTTTCCTTCTCATCTGACTGACTGGAGTGCTTTGCTAGGACCTGGTCACTATTGACCTTACTCGAGGCTGAGACTCTCTGAACCCCACCCGGGGCTGAGACTTTCTGAACCCCACCAGGGGCAGTGACTTTCTGAACCCCACCCGGGGCAGTGACTTTCTGAACCCCACCCGGGGCAGTGACTTTCTGAACCCCACCCGGGGCAGTGGCCTCCGGGGACCCCGCTGGGGCAGTGGCCTCCGGGGACCCCGCTGGGGCAGTGGCCTCCGGGAGCCCCGCTGGGACAGTGGCCTCCGGGAGCCCCGCTGGGACAGTGGCCTCCGGGAGCCCCGCTGGGACAGTGGCCTCCGGGAACCCCGCTGGGACAGTGGCGTCCGAGAACCCCGCTGGGGCAGTGGCCTCCGAGAACCCCGCTGGGGCCAGCACCTCGGATTCTTTTACTGGGACCGGGCCGTTGGCCTCCCTGACTGGGATCGGGCCATCGGCCTCCCTCTCCGAGTCGATAATTATCGAAAGTTCTCCCGGGACTATGACTTCCGGGACTTTTGCTGAAGCAATAACGTTCAGATCCTCCACTAATGCTATGCTTAAGTTCTTTCCTGGGGAAGAGACTTCTAGACCCTTCTTTGGGGCTGCGTCTCTCGAGACCCCACTTGGGGATATTACTTCAAAGATCCCTTCTGGGGTTTTGCTTCTCGAGTTCCCCTCAAGAACTATGGTTTTAGAGACCCTTTCTAGGGTTGCGCTTTTCAAGTCCCTACCTGGGGTAACAGCTTCTGAGACCCCTTCCGGTATGGACACCTGAACTATAATATTTGAAGTCCCTCTATAAGCTAGGGCATCGGGTACCGCTCCAGCACTCTGGGCATCGGGTACCGCTCCAGCACTCTGGGCATCGGGTACCGCTCCAGCACTCTGGGCATCGGGTACCGCTCCAGCACTCTGGGCATCGGGTACCGCTCCAGCACTCTGGGCATCGGGTACCGCTCCAGCACTCTGGGCATCGGGTACCGCTCCAGCACTCTGGGCATCGGGTACCGCTCCAGCACTCTGGGCATCGGGTACCGCTCCAGCACTCTGGGCATCGGGTACCGCTCCAGCACTCTGGGCATCGGGCACCGCTCCAGCACTCTGGGCATCGGGCACCGCTCCAGCACTCTGGGCATCGGGCACCGCTCCAGCACTCTGGGCATCGGGCACCGCTCCAGCACTCTGGGCATCGGGCACCGCTCCAGCACTCTGGGCATCGGGCACCGCTCCAGCACTCTGGGCATCGGGCACCGCTCCAGCACTCTGGGCATCGGGCACCGCTCCAGCACTCTGGGCTACGGGCACCGCTCCAGCACTCTGGGCTACGGGCACCGCTCCAGGACCCTGGGCATCGGGCACCGCTCCAGGAACCTGGGCATCGGGCACCGCTCCAGGAACCTGGGCATCGGGCACCACTCCAGGGACTTGCAACTCCGCTTCCACAGGAACCTCAAGAGAGGAGAGAAACATTCTCTTTTGATTCCTGAATCTATAATGGGGCTCCCTTGCCCAAGGACCCCAATTATAGGACAGAGAGCTTTTTTGTGTGGGTTGTGTGACAAGTACCTCTGCCACAGTAGAGACAGGAGTAGGTCTTGTAACATGACTCAACTTGGCCAGAGGGCAAGACTCGTCACCACACTTTGGCTTGCGCAACTCACAGGTCTGCAGATAATGGCCTAAACCCCCACAATATAGGCATAAGTTTAAGTTTCTGCGACGCAGACGCTCCTCTTCTGAGAGCCTGGGCCGCAGAAAACTTTTAAACCTTTTCTCTTCAATTAAACCAGAGGATTCTCTTGTCACCATACTGTGAGCAAGAGTCTCTTTAGAGATAGATGTACTCTCAACGACTTCTGGCAAAATGAGCAAGATTTTAGTCAGAAGGTTTTGCAGTTGCTTTAGGGATTGCTGCAAAACTTCTAGTCGCTCTGGTCTCAAAGCACTGAATACAGAGTTCAGGGCTGCGAGAGATGCCTGCAGGGCTTGCATAGTAGACATAGGAGGATTTAAAACTAGACAAGACAAGACAAGACAAGACAAGGCAAGACTAAATTTTGCTAAACAAAACAAGACTCTTTTTTTTTTTTTTTTAAACACCGGACTGGATTCTAAACACCGGACTGGTTTCTAAACACCGGACTGGATTCTAAACACTGGACTGGATTCAAAACACTGAATTCTAGACAGGACTGGATTCTAGACTAGACACTGGACTGGGCCAAAAAAGAAAAAAAGTTTTATTTCTTTTTTGTGGTATGGCTGGTGATAATGTTAGGTTCCTGGTGCTCAGAACAAGGGAGATGTTATGAAGCGAGTCCAGAGCACCAGGACGGAATGCTGGGAAAGGGGAATGGAAAGGGAATAGCCCCTGGCGCCCTATCTCCGTTGTCTCACCCGTGCTGTCAGTACACTCTTGCGAGACTATGGTTGCTTGAGCCCATGGCAGCCGCGTTTGAAGGGCGGATTACGTCTGCCCAACTTCGATGCCCCCTCAGGTCTTAATGAGAGACAAAGAGTGAACCGAGACAGGGTGATAACAAGGGGCCCTCTGACTAAACAACAAGGCCAGGGGCTACTAACAAACCTAAAACCAAAGTATGTGCGGCTTGCCGCCAAAGGAAAAGAACAACAAAGGAAATGCTGACCACACGCCGACACAATACTTTTGTGTACCGGCGGTGACAGCATAAGCAGAACCCTCTGCAAAACACCAGTGACAGAAATAATAAGGGAATACAGCGGCCTAAGCCAACGGACGCGGCCGTGCCGCTACTCACGGAACCGGTACGAATACTGGCAAACGGACAGGAACTCCCAATGCTGCTGACACAGACTCTCAGAACTGGAGGACAGGCAGAATCCCAAACGACAGACCGGTGGACACCAAGAAGCCAGAAACTTGCACAGGCAAAGGTACTGGACCTCAGGACAGGAACGCCTCACGGCAGGACACGGGATCAGACATAGGAATCGACACAGGGACTGACACAGGAATCGACACAGGAAGCTCAGGAACTAGCAGGAACCAAGCTCAGAACTCAAGCAGACTGAAAACCCAGGAATATCACCAGCATCTGTGAATTGCAAACAGCCAGCATATAACAGAGAGGCCTAATTAATAATCCCATGCAGCTGCCTTGTTGCATGATTCCAAACTGACCAGATGCAATTAGCAGCCAGGTGAGGCTGAACACAAGGGAACAAGCTGCAATTACACAGACTCACCAGCGGCAGCAGACAAGAGTATTCTAAAACAGAGCAACAGGAAATCCTGGCATGCAAGACAACTTTATAAACATAAAATAGGAATGAACCACTACCTGTGGTTCATAACACTGAGGATCCAGAGTCTGATCAGACCTGCAACAGTGTCAATCCATCAATACATTCAGTTGTTAAAAAAGATGGTTGTGGCCTGCGAGGCCGTTCAGTGGGCAGGTTACATGCCAGGGTGTTTTTAGCGGGACCAGTTGGACAAGTGGTCCGGTTCCCACCTGGGATAATCCTGTTTTTCAAGACCAGAATCTCACTCCTGTGGTGGCTGCGCAGTTCTCATTTCTTAAGCGCAGGTTCGGGTTCCAGGACTGGATCCTAGTGACCACAGATCCATGCCTCCGAGGCGTGGGAGCTGTCTCACAGGAGGAACACTTCCAAGGAAGAGGGTCAAGTTAGGATACTTGTCACCACATTAATGGTCTAGAGTTAAGGGCCGTTTATAATGGTTTTCTACAAACGAAAAACGGAGCAGGAATGGCAGAAGCCAGAAAAATGTTCCGCTGCGTGACGAAACATATACGCGCTCTGTCAGCGATGTTTGTTCCAGGTGTAAACAACTGGGAAGCAGACTTCCTCTGCAGACACGTTCTCCATCCAGGAGAGTGGAGTCTTCATCAAGAGGTTTTCACAGAAGTGACAAGTCATTGGGGAATTCCTCAAATAGACATGATGGCGTCTCGCCTCAATAAGAAACTTCAGAGACATTGTTCCAGGTCAAGAAACCCTCAAGCAATAGCGGTGGACGTGCAAAGAAGAAATGGTACCAATACATACAACCTAGCGCTTCATGTAGGAGGGCCACTGTAGTTAGTAGTCCTCATGAATGGATTCCCACAGGAAAAAGCAAGAAAAAGTGCATATAGTGAAGAACCGTTACACGATATACAGTTCAATTTTTATATTAAAAAACATATATTGGAAAAGTGGGGGGCGTGGCCTGACTGGAGAGACGACTGGAAGCAGGGAATAAAACCTCCTGCTTTCCCTCAGTAAAACAACCTCACACAGCATTAATATTTACCCCCAACCTACCCTCACTACCTGCACGGAGGCACAGGGTGTCGATGTACCCGGTCGCGGAGCCGGGAGACCGTTTGTGCGGTCTCTGCAGGTTGTGGCCTACACTAGACACTGAAGCCGCGGCCTAAATTTCAGTAGCTGCCCGCCGGGGGGCTCCGGAGAACGGACGCGGATGCCGGGACCACCCGCGACCGCAAAAAACACCCCGAGGGATCCTGCGGCTGGCCGGGGAGCCTGGAAGGTACCCCCCCCCCCCCCACCTGCATCATACCTGAAGCCCTGCGAGGCAGAAGCCGAGAACCGGAGCTCAGAGAAGGAGAGAGCCGCGGGACCGCACTTCCGGTGCTGCGCTGGCACGGGTCTCCCTCGGCATACAGTGAAGCTGCTTTGACCAGGTGACAACCTCCCTGCACCTCACTCCCCATTACCCCTGGCACTATTATACACACCAGTGGTGGGATCAGGAGGATTCCGGAGGGGGGAGGAAATATTTATATATAACCTATAAGAGCACTTGCCTATATATAAACACAGAGGCACAGTAAGCCTGCCATACCCTCCCTGCCCCCACCCTCTACAGTCTGATATATCCTGGATAACACCGTACTGACACGGTCCACTCTAATTAGTACTTCAGCTGACCCCAAAATATAGAGCTATTTCTCCAGTCCGCTGCCACAAAGTGAATTACATCTTCACCCCCCCTCTCCACCGCCGTGTGTGTGGGAGGTGAGTGGGACCTACTCAATACCTACTAAAATATCTTCAATTGGCGTGCTCACGCGGTGATGCCGCGGGCCGGATCCCCGTTGTGATTGAAACACTACAATACCAACATTATCTAACACGCTCTCTGAGTCTCACGGCTACCACAGATATTGGCGGTAATAATCTTCTATCTGGTTGACACAACTACATTATCCTGTCAATTTGGCGTACTATAACCGCACTCAGTTCTCCACTGATAGAAACATTTCACAGTAAAATGTGAATCTACACCCACCGTCACTGTAATGTAGATCTCCTCTTACTTTTATAATCAACGACAAACCATATCACTCGCTCAGACCTCATGAGCTCATAACTCCTAGTATGGACAAATACTTAAGATCTTCTACACCGAAACCCCAAAGAGGCAGGAGTGACGAGAAACGTAGAGAATCAGACACCACCTCCCTGATACTATCCCACCATCCTATCGGTCTAGATAACACAGCTGAATCATTGCCTGACATGCCACCAAAGGCTCCGCCCGCTCCTCCTTCCTACTCGGATATAGTGAAGGCAATAAAAGAGACTGTGGAACCTCTACTACAAACTCAGGCGGATAAATTTATGTCCGCAGTATCAGACCTGAAATCAGAGCTCGGCTCTATGTCCCGAAGAATTTCGGTAAACGAGAACAGGATTGGAGTTAACTTCAAAGAAATCGAAGACCTTAAAGAACAAGTCGTATCTTTAACAACTACACGTCAACACATGATGATGAAGATAGACGACCTAGAAAATCGTTCGAGACGTAACAACTTGAGAATTGTGGGCCTCAAGGAATCATTGAAGGGTCCGGACCTTCTGAAATTCCTCCTCTCCGATCTACCAGACCTCTTGGGTATTCCCGAGGAACTCTCGTCGATGGAAATTGAACGAGCCCATAGACTGGGCCCCCCACGTGATTCTAACCAATCTAGACCCCGCCCGGTAATCTTCAAATGCTTAAATTTCAGACACAAAGAATTGATATGGTCTGCGGCCCGAAGTAAAGGCACACTCCAGTGGGATGGTCAACGGCTGTTCCTTTTCCAGGACTACTCCGCTGAAGTCTCTAGAGCCAGAAAAGAAATGTCTCCAATATGCTCCCATCTTGTGAAAAATGGCATCCGATTTGCTCTCCTTTACCCTGCGCGGCTGCGCATTTTCACCCCCCAGGGCCCGAAAGATTTCACATCGGTGGATTCGGCTAAAGGGTTTATGATGGAGCTGAGCAGATCCACACGGTCATCCCCGACCTCAGTACCACCTTCTCCAAGCAGGACAGTTGATAATGTTTGATACCTGATACCGGGACTTGATTCATGTCCTTATACTAGTTGATATGGTTAATCGTTCTGCTCTACTGAGAGGTAACTAGGGATCCACTCCTATCATGACCACTTGGAACAGCACTTACTTTTCAATACGGGTCATGGGGTCGATCCCTTGAAATTATTATCTCCAGATTGTTTGTCGGTTATTATGCTAATCTATTGTTCTACATTGCAGTGATTTCACGTTGAACGCCTTTACTGATGTCTGCTGGTGTAGACGCCCGTATAGGTTATTTCTATTTTTATTTTTTTCTCTACTTCTTTTTCTTCTCCCTGACTTCCTTTACTTTCCCCTATGATATCACTTGTTTGCAGATACTTAACTGGTGGGGGTGGAAATTGTGTATCTCTAGGATACTCTGGACTACTTGTATAACGATATTCCCTATCTTAAGGCCTCTTACTTTACTCTTGTACTCCTCTGATGGAGCTCTAGATGTCACGACTTAATATAATATCGTGGAATGTAAGGGGCATTAACTCTCCTATTAAACGAAGACGCATCATTACATATTTAAATAAGATAAAAGCTGACGTCTCCATGCTCCAGGAGACACATTTGACTCCCCCTGAACATGCTAAACTTACTATGCTTAGACAAGAAGTTGTGGCATCTTCCTCATTTTCATCCAAAGCAAGGGGGGTCGTTATCCTTATTCGTAAAGGTGTGTCATTCGACATACATCATCAGATTATCGACCCTCAGGGAAGATATATAGTATTAGATATCACCTTGGAGGGTACCAGATTAACATTATGCAATATTTATGCCCCGGCTGTCTATGACAAATCATTTTATCTGGAGATAACGAATATTCTCCGCCCATATTCACACACCTCTCTCATCGTTGGAGGAGATATGAATATGGTATCCTCTTTAGTTTTAGACAGGAAGAGTACTTCGTCTCAGAGAACCCGACTACCCAAGATCAACCTTGATTACATATCCAAACAGTTGGGACTGGTTGATATATGGCGCCTCCATAACCCTGTAGAACTGGAATATACTTACTACTCTACAACCCATAATTCCTTCTCACGCATAGATTATTTCCTAGTCTCCACTGATCTGTCACCCAGGATCAGTGAGACAGCTATTAACCCTATAACCGTATCAGACCATGCCCCTATCTCACTGGTCCTTGAGGGTAAACTAACCTTAGGTTCTAATTCACAGTGGAGATTCCCTGCTAAGATGGCCGCCTCCCCAGATTTTAAAACTATGTTGGTAAATGCCTGGGATTCTTATGTTCTCAATAACTCTGGCCATCTATCTGACCCTGCATTATTTTGGCAGACTGCTAAAGCGGTTCTAAGGGGAGATATAATTGCATACATGACAAAGTATAAACGAGATCAAGATGCCACATATAGAGCGGCGCAATCTGCACTCACTTCCTCATTCCAGACTTTTAAATCCTCACCTACGACAACTAACAAACAGAAATATAGAGACGCTAAGACCCAATTTGACCATACTCTGACTCATATGGATAATAGATTCCTTATAGCTGGTAAACACAAACTCTTTCAATATGGAGATAAACCGAGCAGAATGCTCTCTAATCTACTTAAAACTGACAAGGGACCCCAATATGTGACAGCACTGAGGGATTCGACCTCAGCAATACAGACCGAAGGGAAGGCAGTCACTGACATCTTCCACTCCTTCTTTAGCGATTTATACTCCCATAGTAATATCGACCAATCTACCAAAACCTCTTTTTGGGACACTCTACAGTTGCCCCAGATTTCCGCAGAACAATCGGAATCCCTTACGGCCCCTATTACTGTCACTGAAGTAACGGAGGCTATTAAAGCCCTTAAGACACTGAAGACACCAGGCCCCGACGTTTTGTCCGGGGAATTCTTTAAAATACTCTCACCTAAGATAGTAGATTCTTTAACAGCATTTTTCAACTCCATATTCTCCAACCTTACTATCCCACATCATTTTAACTCAGCTCTGATCCGAGTAATACCCAAACCTGGCAAAGACCCACTTCTCCCGTCTTCCTATCGTCCTATTTCCTTACTTAATGTAGATTACAAACTATTTACTAAGCTATTAGCGGATCGACTAAAATTTATCTTGCCTGACATAATTCACAGTGATCAAACTGGTTTTATCACAGGCAGGCACTCGGTGACCAATATTCGTAAAGTTTTACAATCCCTGAAGGAGGTTGAAACGGACGACCCTGCCTTCCTATTATCATTGGATGCGGAAAAGGCATTTGACCTGGTGACATGGGATCACCTATTTGAGACACTCCGACGCTTCGGATTCTCAGACCAATTTGTGACCACTATACAAACCATATACCAAAATGCATCTACACAAGTGTTCACAAATAGATATTTATCTCACCCCTTACCGATACACAGGGGGACCAGACAGGGATGTCCTTTATCCCCTTTACTCTTTGCAGCAGCATTAGAACCCCTGGCAATAGCACTGAGGCAATTATCAACCTTCTCGGGAATTTCAGTGGGGAAAAGGGAAGTTAAAATTGGACTATTTGCGGATGATATGATCTTATTTGTCTCCAACCCACGCACTTCAATACCTGCCATTTTTGACACCATACACCGCTTTAGTACCTTTGCCGGCTACCGCATAAATACTCATAAATCCGAACTACTTCCTTTGACCAACATAACAGAACCCCTTCTTTATTCTGCCTTCTCTTCACAATTCACGCTGACCCCTACCAAACTAAAATACTTAGGTATCTATATCCCCTCGGTGCTTTCCCGATTATATCTATTCAACTATACACCCATTATTCAACAAATCAAAACACGGTTAGAATCTTGGAAAGGCCTCAAACTTTCACTGTTGGGTAGGGTAGTAGTGATTAAGGCTATTATCTTTCCAAAATTGGCCTACCTACTTCAGATGCTCCCCGTCACGATCAATAAACAAGACACCATACTCTGTTCGCAAATATTCTCAAAATTTATTTGGAAAAATTCAAAACCACGTATGCCCAAAACCCGAACTTATATTAATAAACGAAAAGGCGGCTTAAGTATGCCCAATATAACAATGTTTGCTAGGTCAGCACTGTTCAAGTTTGCCTCAGATTGGCTCTTACAGTCAAACACATTCACAAATCGAGAACTGGAAGAGGCATTGTTCTATCCTTACTCACCTGCAGCATTGCTTCACACACCAAAAGCCAACCTACCTCAGGAAGTTAAGACTAATATTTTGTTTTGGGACACTTATAGAGCCTGGACCTCCATTCATAAACAACTCGGTACTGATCCATATAAGTCACCATACATACCCTTCTGGGGAAACCCCAACTTTCCCTCCTCTTTAGACAACCGACACTACTACACATGGAAATGTAAGGGGATACTCACTATTAGAGATATTTTTGACCCTGGTGGAAAGATGCTCTCCTTCTTGCAATTGCGAGACAAATTCACTTTACCCCACTCCAACTTCTTCATGTATCTCCAAGCGCGCCATTACATCAACTCTCTTACTGACCCCTTAGGCAAAATGGTCTCTACCCGAACAGTCCTTGACACTCTCACATTCTGCAGACATAACCCCTTCAAAATCCGGTATCTTTACAATGACCTGGTTGAAATGTCAGCCCCTTCTTGGTCCTCTCTCTCTGATTCCTGGAGACGAGAACTCCCAGAAGCACCTGACATGAGTGAGACCTCCACGAACATTGACCGAGTCCTTAAGGCCTTAAAGTCCGCTAAGTTACAAGAAATACATCTAAGGGTGGTAAACAGGATGTATATATCCCCCTCCCAAAGACAACACTTCCGCCCGGAAGAGTCGGGCAATTGCCCTAAATGTGGAATAAGGGGAGCTTCCCTGTCACACAATCTTTGGTCATGTGGGAAAATTAAACGTTTCTGGTATAAGATTCTCCAATATCTATCCCGACTACTCAAAGTAACTCTCCCTGCTCTGGTGGCCCCGCTGCTGTATGCTGACTTTTCACCGTGGTTGTCACAAGTAGATCTCACCCCGATGATCCCCCTACTGACTGTGATGGTCACAGTAGCAAAACAAGTGATACTGAGGCACTGGATATATAAAACTGCCCCATCATTAGGGGAATGGGAGTCCGCCTTATTGGATGTATTATTTTGTGAGAGAAAAATGGCTACCTTCCAAATTGAAAATGGAGTCATACTTTTTCATAAAAAATGGGGAATGTATATTGAGAGTCTACCCTTGGACAGACGTGAATGCATCTGGAGGGTATTCCGGGACACAACGTGGTATTGGACTAATAGGATAACGGGAACTATAAGTTGATATCAACTTCCTTGAAGATAGAATTACTGAGGGGGCCCCACCTATAACTTAGACTCTCCAAAAAGATCATACTACACACTACAACGTTCACCCCAAAAACAAGACTTCACCTCCTAATCCAGATTGTACTTATGACTAACCCCTCACTCCATCCACCCCCCCCCCCCCTGACAATATATACAATATTTGGTTATAGTATCCATGCAATTTTTCTTTCTCTTTACTTTCCATTTCTATCCTTGCCTTTCCTGTCTCCTTTTCTTCCTGACAGCTGAGATGTCTAGTTTACATATTATGTATGTTACCTGAAGTTGGAGGCAGGAGCTCACTCCGGTGAAACATGCCCCCTAATATTGTGTCAGACAGCTGAGTAGAAATTACTCTAAGTGAAATGTTTGCACTTTTCTTCCCCTTTACTTTAAAAAAAAAAAAAAGCCGTACAGCCCTCAATTTAATCTATTTTTATTCTTATTGCATTTGATTGTTTGTGTCACTGTTGAATATTCTTGTAACTCGACCCTGATAACTTATGTTGTGATTCTATGGCTGTATAATAAAGAAATTTATTAAAAAAATAAAAATAAACATATATTGTGTGTAATTAAAACATCTATCCACACATAAATAAGTGTGTGAGCAGCAACAAGAGTGACACAAAGTGCAATGTGTCTAGCAGCAGTTACGGTATCCACATAGGGAGTCCAAATGTGCAATTACCAGATATCGAAGAAAAGTAGGCATGTAATGTGTATCAGTCCAGCAGCAGCAGCTCTTTCTCCTTCCGTCTGGTAAAAGGTCCAGGATCTCCCTCCAATGGTCAGGTTTATAATTCCAACGCATTTCTCCCCTATGCAGCGGGGCTTTCTCAAGGCTTCCAAGAAGATATTCCTATATGAAGCGCTAGGTTGTATGTATTGGTACCATTTCTTCTTTGCATGTTTATTTCCACTGGTTGGATGGGAGGTATTTTGTAGAGAGTTGCCTCCAGGTCACCGCATTACGTCACCAAGCTGCTCCAATTAGTGCGCACTCAACATAGTATCTACACCCACTTTGTCTAAATAGCGGTGGACGCCCTAGTGGGTTTTTTCAGTCGGTCTATGTGTTCCCTCCACGTCCACTCTTTCCAAAGATGCTAAAGATCATAAGAAGAACAAAAGGTTCAGGTGATCCTCATTGTTCCAGACTGGTCAAGGAGGGTTGGTATCCGGATCTTCAGGAATTACTCATAGGAGATCCCTGGCCTCTTCCTCTATGAGAGGATCTGTTACAGCAGGGGCCGTGCGTGTACCAAGAATTACCGCGGCTTCATTTGACGACTTGGAGGTTGCACGCCGGATCCTAGCCCGAAAGGGTATTTTCAGTGAAGTCATCCCTAGTCTTCTTCAGGCAGAAAAGGAGTAACGTCAAAACATTACCACCGTATTTGGAGAAAGTATGTGTCTTGGTGTGAGTCCAAGAAGGCTCCTATGGAAGAATTCCAGTTGGGTAATTTTCTCCAATTTTATTACAAGATCGAGTGGATGCGGGTCTTAAGTTGGGCTCGGTTAAGGTTCAGATTTCAGCCTTATCGGGTTTCTTCCAAATACAATTGGCCTCCTTTCCAGAAGTTCATACTTTCGTAAAAGTAGTGTTACACATCCAACCTCCCTTTGTGTGCCCACTGTGCACCATGGGATCTTAACGGGGGGTTGCAGTTCCTGCAATCTCATTGGTTGAACCTGTACATAAGGTTGAGTTGAAATTCCTCACTTGGAAAGTGGTCATGCGGTTGGCCTTGAAATCCGCAAGGCGGGTGTCTGAATTAGCGGCTTTGACTCACAAGAGTCCCTGTTTAATCTTCCCTGAAGATGGAGCGGAGTTGAGAACTCGTTAGCAATTTCTGCCAAAAGTGGTTTAATTGTTTCACATGAATCAACCTTTATTGTGGTACCGGTGGCTACTGACGCCTTGGCGGAATTGAAGTCTCTCAATGTGGTCAGAGTGTGAATATTTATGTTGCCAGAATGGCTCAGATCAGGAAAACGGAGGATCTGTTTATCCTGTATGCTCCCAACAAGATTGGGATGCTTGCTTCCAAGCAGACTATTGCACGCTGGATCTGTAATATGATTAAGCATGCTCATTCTACGGCTGGATTGCCATTACCGAAATCGGTGAATGCCCATTCTACCAGAAAGGTGGGCTCATCCTGGGCGGCAGCCCGAGGGGTCTTGGCATTGCAGCTACTTGGTAGGGTTCAAACACTTTTGCGAAGTTTTACAAGTTTGATACCCTGGCTAATGAGGACCTCTTGTTTGGTCAATCGGTGCTGCAGAGTCATATGCACTCTCCCGCCCGTTCTAGAGCTTTGGTATAAACCCCATGGTTCTTGAAGCATCCCCAGCATCCTCTAGGACGTATGAGAAAATAGGATTTTAATACCTACCGGTAAATCCTTTTCTCTTAGTCCGTAGAGGATGCTGGGCGCCCGTCCCAGTGCGTACTATATCTGCAGTTATTGGTTGTGGTTACACACATGTTGTGTTGCGTTTAAGTCAGCCTGTTGCTGACGTTATTCATGCCGTAACATGCGTTATGCTGTTATTGGTTGTATTTGCACACAGGTTGTGTTACGTTTTATGTCAGCATATTGCTGCATATTTTTCATGCCGTCGGCTGGTGTTCTATTGAATGCCACATTCTGTGGCATGCTTGAGGTGTGAGCTGGTAAGACGCTCACCGTGGTTTAACAATAAATTATTTCCTCGAAATGTCCGTCTCCCTGGGCACAGTTCCTATAACTGGAGTCTGGAGGAGGGGCATAGAGGGAGGAGCCAGTTCACACCCATTCAAAGTCTTAAAGTGCCCATGTCTCCTGCGGTCCCGTCTATACCCCATGGTTCTTGATTTTCCGGTAGGTATTAAAATCCTATTATATCTATCCCCCCCCCCCCCCTCCTTTTTGTATTGGTATATCTTTCCATTGCCACCATGGAGAGACCCTTAGGATCTCCCCCATGGCGTTTAGAGAAGTAGCAGGATACACAATGTGCATGTTTTCTATTAATGATTTTACATCTGTGTTCCCTGAACCTACTTTTAATACTTCTGGTGGTTCTTCCTACATACTGTAGGGAACAGGGACACTGTAGGACATATATACAGTAATTGGATTCACAATTCATAAATTGTTTAATCCCAAATGTTTCCCCGTTAGCACTAGATGTTATGTTTTAATGTTTTGTTTAACATACATTTACATGTTAGGCACACTGGCTTGTTACACCTGTAGTTGCCTACCAAATTGTGAGTAAGCCAATTAATTCGCAGAACCCCCTTCTCCTAACTTCTCATTTTTTTAACATACTTGGAGCTAAAAGATCACCAAAATTGGTATTCTTTTTAAGAATTACTGCCGGTTTCTTTTCGATAACATTCGTTAACACAGGATCTTGCTATAATATTGAAAAGTTAGTACGAACTATCCTTTTAATTTCCCATGATTTAGTGTTCTATTTAGATGAGAATATTATGTTCTCAGATAGGGGTTGGTTAAATGGTTGATCACTCTTGTATAATAATACAGGGCCACTACTCCCCGTATCCTGTTTTTCATCTCCCACTCTTTTCATTTTAGATGAGAGCAGGGCCTTCCTACACAGTTTTTTAGCATACTTCCTTGCATTAACCAAACGTTTATCAGGGTATCCACTTCTCTTAAAGTGACCCAGCATAGTTTCCATTTGGGAGAAAAAGTCTTCATTATCCGCACAATTTCTCCTGAGGCATATTATCTTTTTTTTTGGAGATGTTTTTTAGCCATGGTCTATGAAGACCACTAGTATAATGTAAATAATTAGAGGCTCCAACCGGTATCATATAATTTGATGGGATAATTATCCCATCCCTTGCAGAGAATGCAACATCCAAGAAGACTACCGTGTCATAACTAAACGTATGTGTGAAAAACAAATTATAATCATTCATGTTCAAATAATTTACAAATTCAAGAGCTCTGTGCTGACCCCCTTTCCAAATAATAAATAAATCATTTATAAAACGTCCATAAAGGACCAGATTCTCCCTATACGGGCCGCTCCATATAAGCTGTTCCTCGAGGCGGCCCATATAGAGATTCGCAAAACTCTGTGCAAATCTGGTCCCCATGGCTGTGCCTAGTGTCTGTAAATAATGTGTCATTAAATAAAAAATAATTGTGTGTTAAAATGAATAATATTGCATCAATTACAAAGTCACGTCTCTCTCTTGTTACATTTGTATCTCCATTAAAATAATATTTAGTGGCCTCAAGTCCCACCATATGTGGCATATTCGGATATAACGCTTGCACGTCAAGTGTGCAATGCTTTTGTACCTGGGTGGGGGGGCAGAGCCAGACATGCGGGGCAGACTAGCCCTGTACTGGGCGTCCCCCCAAACCTTCCCCGCCCCCCCCCCCCCCGCATGTCAGGGTGGTTGATTGTAGCTGTGTAAATTTTTGCACGGCTACGATCAGTTCTGAATTAGGCCCATAGGGTTTTGATTTTGTAAGAGCTTAAGGGCATGCACACACTACAAGAAGGTAGTGATGTTAGTCCAGATATGTGGGTTACTAGTGTAGCATTTTTTATAGTTTTCCTGCAGAGGGCTGAAGAGGAGTAAACCAGCCACCTTACCCAATCCTGCGTTCTCTTCTCTGTGTGTAAGGGACAACGGTGGTTTCATTTACCATAGATACAGGGCCATGCAGCCAAACCCCCACTTGATACTTCCGTTTCTACCTCTGGTCATACACTGCACGATAACTGTGTAAACCAGCTAACTAAATGACGAGTTTGAATGATTACCTGTCAGATTGCACATTTCCATTCTGCAGTAATTTGCATATCATTTACATATATAGGGTCATTACATGCACAGAGGTGTGTAGTAAGGATGGCCACTGGTGGCCCTACTACCATTGATGGTATAAACCTATTTACGAGGAAATGGTTTCACCCACAGATGGTCCTCCCTGGTCTATGACGTGCTGTGTTGCCAGCCAATCACAACAGGGGCAGCGGGGCTAGGCTCTATGGGAAAGGGGAGAATTAATTTGTTTAAGCGCACCCAATCTCCCATCTAAAGTGATGGGAGATCTCAGGGCGATATTCAGTTGTCTCCTGTTGTGGGGCTGATCGTGCTTATATCAGTCGAGTTTAGCTGTGTAAAGCGGAACAACCCAACTAAAGGAATGGTCGCAACGTGAAGAGTCCCATTTGGGCGCCAAAATGGGTCACTTTTCACGCATTTCAGCTTGTCAACCCATGGGGGGTAGCAAGCTGAAATGAAGGTCTTGTGCCCGCTGGCAGAAACAATTGAATAGCTGCCGGGACCTACAATAACAATTGTATTCCCCCTTTAGTTAAAAAGAAAAACGTTGCGGGCTCTGTACCATTGATGGCAAAGCGATCTGTCATCGGCTGTCATGTTTTATAAATATTGATGTTCGATGGCAATCCCTAATATGTAGACTGCGCTTCAGAGGGGGCCTAGTATGTGTACGGGTGCAGTAATAGTAAATTGGGAGCTGCTAAGGAATGTGGTGTCCCCTGTTATGGGGCTGTTCACACTTATATCAGTCGGGTTTAGCGGTGTAAAGCGGCAACAGTCTCTCATCACTTACCCCATATACACACACACCATAGGTGAGCACTAAGATAACCCCAGCAATATAATAGGGCAGTGGTTCTCAAACTGTGTGGTGTGGCACCCTGGGGTGCCTCGGGACACTTTCAGTTGTGCCCTGGTTGGTGGTTCAGGACCTATTCAAAATATTTATGGTCCATGTAATAGGCAAAACCAGTGCTGGTGGCTGCCAATCATACAATATGTGGACAAACAGAAGTAAATCCTGTCCCTCACCACACAACGGACCCTAAGGATGACATATAAACACAGTTTACTTCATTTAAATATTTATGTCGAAATTTCTCAATATGAAACATTTGGCCTAGGGCAGGCATGTCCAAACTGCGGCCCTCCAGCTGTTGTGAAACTACATATCCCAGCTTGCCCTGACACAGTTTTGCTCAGAGAATGCTAAAGCTGTGTCAGGGCATGCTGGGATGTGTAGTTTCTCAACAGCTGGAGGGCCGCAGTTTGGACATGCCTGGCCTAGGGGATGCCGTGAAAAAAATTCTGATACTCTAGAGCTCCGTGATTCAAAATAGTTTGGCACCCACCACTCTTGGGTCATTTCCTAACTGCTAGCAATGTTTTTCACATTGGTCCCGATTCTGAATCGGCTGCAAAGTGACTGGTTTCGCGCTAAATCGCGGTTGCCTGTTTTACTGCGAGCGGAAAGCCGACGTGATGCCCACTGGTTTACGCCAATCACCACACCCAGCATCACTAGTATCAGCAATCCGGGGGGAGAGGAAGACGGGGAGAGCACATACCCTCCAACATTTTACACATAAAAATCTGTACAAATTAGGAAAGGGGGTGTGGCCACGTACGCCCCTTTTCCTATACTTTCAATGGAAGTTCGGAGAGCCAAAAATCGGTACAGACCATAAAAAAAGGTCCTGTACCTGCTAAAGAGGTACAGCTGGAGGGTATGAGAGCAGAATACAGTATTTTGCAAGTCTGGTTTTAACTACAGTATTACTGACCCAAATTAGACTCCCAGTGAAAGGATTTGCCCCTATATTCTTTAACCCTCGATGTGATGGCCTCTCAGACGTCTGGGAGTGTAAACCTTTATGCTATCAGTTACATGCACAACACAAGCAGTAAAAATTCACACTGGTTTATTGTTCGTTTAACAAAAGTATATAAGACAATGCATATGGGTGTAACTGACATGTTGTTACATTCCCATTGGCTCGTTGGTAGTTACCAGGCAGAATTGAAAAAGGCGGATGTTCATATATGGGTTTTCTACAAGTTTCTCAAAACATTTAACAAAGTCTGTAACAGGTTTCATCTGGTATAGAACTGACCTTGAGAAACAGACACATACAAGCCTGGTATCTGTATGAGAGACAAAGGCACCTAGCACAGGGCAGCACGCATCCATGCAAACACATAAGAGTTCATATAGCATGTTTTAACCCTTCATTAGGGAGGTAGAAATATTCACTTTTACACTGTAACTATTATAAGGAAATTGATCATATAAAAAGTAATATTTACAAAGCATTGAAGAGTTAACCCTTCAATCCCCTCTTAGAATCATGATTATTATATGACATGATTCTTGAGTGAGGCTCCTTTCTTGTTCCTCCAGTTCTTGAGATATTGGACATAGTCGTCGGGTCCCTTACTATCAGAGGAGGTGACAGGACTGGTGGTTATATCATAGTACATCAGGGCCTTATCAATGCCTTTGGAGGTAAGTTTCTTTCCACAGGGAATTACACAATAAACTATAATGCCTACAAGAATTAAAGGTACAAGTATGAATATGCTTATTTGCACAAGAGCCTGTTTCCAATTTTCAAACCACCCAAAATATTGGCTCCATGGGTTATCAATACCTGAATTTTTCTTAAGTTCTATGGATAAGGTTTCTAACTTGTTTATGGCTAAAGTAACCTTACCATTGGGACCAGTGTTGTCAGGAATATATGTACAACAGCCTTCCACCTTACTAATGTAAACACATGTACCGCCTTTTTCTGCTAGGATCATGTCAAGGGCCATTCTATTTTGGAATGTCATTTGGGAAGTGGCTTCTAGCTGTTCAGCTATACCTTTAAGAGCATCTTTGGTATCATTAACAAATCTTTGTTGATTATAATATATATAATTAATCCAGGCTACGTTTTTATTTACAGTTACTATAGGAAACAATGACTCAAAACCCGCAGCCACCTCATCTCTAGCTTTGAACTCATTTGGAACACCTCTTGGGACCCCTATAGCATCAATGTATACGTGGGGGTCAAAGCTACCTCCTGGGAGTGCTCTTTTCTTTCGATTAGCAGGAGTATTAGAGGGAGGAGTGGGGTCATCGGTGATCATTAAAAAGGCTGAAAAAACAATTTTCCTGTTCTAGGGGTATATTAAGGGGCACTGTACCTAGGTGGGGCCTAGATTTGCCACAGACATAACAGTTGCTTTTATTGTGTTTGTTGTCAGCAAGTTTAGGGAACATGAAATAATCAAGGATGTATGTGGCTACGTGTGTATTGGAGGAATTGTACCACAAGGTGGGGACCCCATCTGTTTGTGTGATGTCGACTTCACATATTGTGAGGTGAATGAGGGCCAGTAGGGCTATCGAGATAGTCCCCAGGATAGAGATAGGGGGCAGGTTCTTCATCGTTTTCTGTTCTTCTGTCTTCGCTAGGTGGGAGGTCAGGGCTGTCTGCCCCGGTTCGTACCTCACTGGAATCACTTGCTTCCCTCTCTAGGTCTGGTCTAGGAACCTTTTTTACTCGGGATGCATGGATCCAGGTAGGACTTTCCTCTGTCAGGACTGCTGTTCGGGTAACTGCTACGACCTCTGTCTCTGGACCATAGGTGAAGTCTCCTGGGCTCTTGTTCCTGGGGAGCACCTTCACCACGACTCTGTCTCTGACTTTAAAGGGGTGTGTAGGTTCCTGTGGATTCAAAGGGTTTTTACAAACAACCTCATGTTCAATTTCATTCAGTTTTGTTATCAGGGACCTGACATACTCTTCCCTTATAAGTTCTAGATCTCCTTCCTGTATTACTAGTGGTTTCTTAGCCCAGGGTGTAGGAAAAGGGTCTACCCATTAGTATTTCAAAGGGTGAGTATCCTAGAGTTTTCTGTGGGGCATTCAAGATGCTGGTGTTTAGCTTTATTAGGGTTGTTCCTGAGGCAAGTGATGCATCTGCTAACATACTGGTCCACAAGTGATTTGGCATTAGTAACATAAAAAATCATTGGTTAGTAGGAGGAGTGTTGTGGCTTCACCACGGTGACCAACACCACGGCAATGGGCAACGAGCAAAGGGGCACTGGACTGGGGTATACAGGGTTTCCCCTCTTTGCAGATTAATCCTGATTTAGGATTTTTTCTGCAGAATTGGGTAAGTTCAGTCGGAGAGATCAGCATTAGTCGCAGCAGCTTGAAGTTGAGTGAGCAGATGGACGCTGTCAAGGGAGGGACATGCTCTAGTGAGTGCAATGAGTTCTGCAGCTTGCGCGGACTGATAAGGTATTGGCAGGGTTTCCAACACAGTGTCAGGGAGGGTGACAATGGCATAGCCAGCCTGGTATGTATTGTCATTGGGCCTACTACAGGAGCCGTCAACAAAAACTATGTCTGCGCCTGGTATGGGAACGGGAGACATGTCAAGTCTGGGAGAAGTTTCAGCTTCAATGGAAGCAGCACAGTCATGTAGGTCGGGTGGTTCATCCTCAGGACCTTTCAAGCCCAAAAGGGCATTGAGAATGGGTGCAGGGCCAGAAGAACTAGCAGTGTACTTAATGGTAAGGGTAGGGTTACTCAAAAGGAGTACTTCATATCCACTAAGGCGTTGTGCTGACATGTGCTGTGTGTAAGCCTTTAAGTATTGCCAGGACATCATGTGTGGTGTGGAGTACTGTGATGTGGCCTAAAGTGAGGGTAGTGGTCATTTCTGCAACCATTGCACAGGCTGCCAAAGCCCCGAGGCAGGCAGGCATACCTTGCACAGACACTGGCATGACTTTGGGAAAAAAATGCCACGGGGCGCAACTTCCCTCCATGAAACTGTGTGAGCACCCCCGCCATGGTTTTACAATTGTCCCTTGCATATAGATGGAAAGGTAGTACATAATTGGGGAGGCCAAGTGCCGGACTTTTTATCAACATACATTTTAAACTTTCATATGCAGTTAACATTTCTTGTGACCATTGTACAGTTTTAGGTTTGTCCTTCAGTGTGGCTTGTCTCAAAATGTTATCATAATAAGAGCAATCAGATATCCACTGTCTGCAGTAATTTACCATACCCAGGAAGGACAGTAGTTCCTTCTGCGTAGTTGGGGTGACCAGGCCCAATACAGACTGTATGCGTTGTGGACTGACTTTCCTCTCTCCCTGAGTGAGCACAAAACCTAAGTAATCAACATGCTTTTTACACCATTGCATTTTTATTTTGGACACCTTGTGTCCACATTCACAAAGCCAGTTTAGTAATGAAACACCATCCTCTCGGCAGGCCTCCTCAGTTTTACTACAGAGCAGCAGATCATCTGCATACTGTAGCAGGACTGAACCATGGTGAGGTTGCCAGGGCCCCAATGTGGCCTGGAGACAACAGGTGCGTCAATAATCTGCACCAGGTAAGTTGTTTACCCTCAAAAGAAAAGGCAAAAAGTAATTGTGTCTGTGAATCTACAGGTATGCTGAAAAAAGGCATTCTTCAAATCAATTACAGAGAAGAACGCAGCATCTGCAGGGATTGCAGAAATGAGTGAGTTTACATCTGGGACAATTGGTGCAATTGGGACAATTAACTGATTGATCGCTCTGAGATTCTGTACAAATCTTATACTGCCATCAGCTTTGGCAACAGGGTTCACAGGAGTACAGTATGGTGATACAATATGTCTGAGAATACCCTGTTGTAAGAATTGCTGTATCATGGGGCGGAGACCTTCTATCTTTTCTGGTGAGAGGGGATACTGCATAGGTCAGAACACAAAACACTGGTTGTTGCACCGCTGTCCACTAAAAAGGGAATTTTACTTCCACCCATAATAAGTGGCAGCAGAGGTGAATCTTTACTATGACGGGAGAGTTGAATAAAGGCTGGGATACCCTCCTCCGGGCCCCGTCAGTGCGCGGGGTCTTTGGAATCTTCCCTGACTGCGGGGTTGGTTCTGTCTGTCAAAGCGTCTGGAGTTCTGATAGGTATGAGTGAGTGCAGGTTTCTTTTTACATCAAAACACCCTGCAGCCTCTTTCTCATATAAATGTATAGCTGCGTCCTTTGCAAGCTTTGCGCAAATAAGATATACAGCCATCGAGGGTAATAGTGGGCTTGGGACAGTGTTTTACTATTATCTAAACTCTGGGTTATTAGTGCTAGGGATAGAGCTAGTGGACGCACCCTCCAGCAGTGGAGCTGGAGGCAATCCCATTTGGTGTGAAAGGGTTACTGCTGCCAAGAGATCTGTGTCCTCAAGCGCAGGATACATTGGAATGCAAGGGGGGAGGCGAGAGGGATACAGTTTCTCACTGCTTCGCTTCTGTGCTGTTGGGAACTGACATTTTTAATCCTCCATATAGAAAGGGTAATTACTGCCTTCCCGTAGGAATGGGTCCTGTCCTGCTTTCTCTGTCCATCCCGCTAAATTATCCACCCATGGGTTAACTAAGTAATACTCTGAGGTAGAGTTGCGGGCGACATACATCTTGCATGTCTCACCAGGGAGGGGCGGGGAATATGTAGGTTTTTTTACTCTGACTAGAGCCCATTGTCAGACAGTAATATAAATCAACAGTACAACTTTAAAAGAAAATATCTAAAATATACAACACTCTACTTACTATACATGCATCAGCTTAACCAGTTAATTAGTCATTGACAATATCACAATATTATCTGTACAGTGAGAACATGAAATCTTTTGACGTGTACGATACTTACCATTCGTACAAGATGTCAGAAAAATACAGCGTTTTAGACAGGAAGCAAGAAAAGTGTTTGAGTAAAGATATCTGGCAGACGAAAACTTACCAGCCGTCTGGACCAAATATAAGAACTTATCTCACTACAAACATACCAAAATATATAGACGATCAAATCGAGGTATTCTCTACGTTACGTATAGACCCCAGGTCTATTTTTTAAGTATCCCAGATACTGACGTCTTTGGAGAATTGCGCTTGGACCCCTGGTCCTTTCTCAGACGTATCTTTAAGTCCCAGACATTAAAGATTCTATGGTATCCCTGATACCTGTTTTATGCTTTTACATAAAACTTCGTAATATTAAGTCCCGGACTTAAATATTACCTTGTCACGTGTTCCCGGAACACTGACACGGATTCAGCTTCAGTGTATGACCGCAATCCTGTATGGCAAAGACAGACAATAAATTCTCTATCTTACCATTCAGGGACGATCACTGAATCGCGGACGTAGCCCCCAGCTGAAAGGATTTGCCCCTATATTCTTTAACCCTCGATGTGATGGCCTCTCAGACGTCTGGGAGTGTAAACCTTTATGCTATCAGTTACATGCACAACACAAGCAGTAAAAATTCACACTGGTTTATTGTTCGTTTAACAAAAGTATATAAGACAATGCATATGGGTGTAACTGACATGTTGTTACATTCCCATTGGCTCGTTGGTAGTTACCAGGCAGAATTGAAAAAGGCGGATGTTCATATATGGGTTTTCTACAAGTTTCTCAAAACATTTAACAAAGTCTGTAACAGGTTTCATCTGGTATAGAACTGACCTTGAGAAACAGACACATACAAGCCTGGTATCTGTATGAGAGACAAAGGCACCTAGCACAGGGCAGCACGCATCCATGCAAACACATAAGAGTTCATATAGCATGTTTTAACCCTTCATTAGGGAGGTAGAAATATTCACTTTTACACTGTAACTATTATAAGGAAATTGATCATATAAAAAGTAATATTTACAAAGCATTGAAGAGGTAACCCTTCACCCAGCTAATATAATGTACACAGGATCCTATAGCCCTATACTCTGTGGCTGCTGCATACAGTACAGTCAGTGTGTATGTGCACAGTGCAGTGTGTACTGTGTGTGTGTGTGTGTATATATATATATATATATATATATATATATATATATATATATATATAACTAGATAGATAGATAATCTCCATCAATCTATATAGCTATACATATATACACATACATAAACTCCTCAGCATGGCGCACATGCGCACTCCCGCTTCCCGTGCTGTCACCATGGCGCACATGCGCACTCCCGCACGCCGGCTTCCCGTGCTGTCACCATGGCGCACATGCGCACTCCTGCATGCCGGCTTCGCCGTCATCATCCACCATGGCAGACAGAGCAGAGCTGGAGCAGGCGGTCGCCCAGCAGGGAGAGAGAGTCCGGAGCCTGAAGCAGAGTAAGGCCAGCTCGGAGCAGGTAAGCCCGGGGCGCTGCTCAGAATCACAGGCCGCACCCGGCGCCGGGGACTGGAGTGAAACCGGCAGCCGGCAGAGGGGCGAGCCTGTAGGCGCAGTGAAGTGTGGGACACGCCGGGGGCTGGTGGGCCCGGGCCGGAGGACGGATGTACTGTGACCAGCATTACACGTGTGTCAGCATTCTCTGCACTGATTTCCCCCCTATGTCCTGTATAGCCATGTACCCCTTCCCTCCCATCATGTGCTCCTGTACAGCTCCCTCATGTCCCTAATGTCCAGCGATACAGTACATGGGGGAGATGTATCAAGAGCTAAATTATGTCTGCACTAATCAGTAAGGTCCCTCCAGTATCGCCACTTGTCACAGCGCAGCAATGTATTAATAACTCAGGCTCGGGGTAACTGACAAACCCGGCACTAGGCATCCCTTTATATTGCATCTCAAACCTTTGTGAGAGTTCAAGTAGAGGAGTTGCCCCTAGCAACCAGCCACCTTCTGTTTCCTCTCTAGCTCAGTCTATAAAATGAGTTATACTGGTCGATTATATCGTTTGTCATATTAATGAACGATATATCGCTAATGAACACAGACTCTGTGCACCCGATATCTCTGTGAACAGCGTCATTCACAGACATCTCAGGGCAGCCGATGCCATGTACTTCAGATGCTTGTGTGTATGGGCGACCCACCGACCACCAACTCTGACACCACAGCTGGACGGGCAAGATTAAATGCCCACCCACGTTGTGCCCAACGTATTGAGTGCCCGTTTGGTAAGTGTATATAGCTACCTAATCAGCCCTCGTAGGCGGAATGGCAGACAGAGCCTTAGAAGCTGAGATCTGGACAACTCCACTTTAGCTCTTCCCAAGGTTTGATACATCTCCCCCTCAATTTTAGGAAAGGAACCAGAGATAAATTAAAAAAGGCTTTATTACATGTCCACGGCTACTGAGAGAAAACAAACCGAGCATTGCGCTTTTCTCGCCAATGTTTGGATGTTTCACTCTTAATACAGATACTTCTGTTTGGGCTAGAGGGATTCAGTTCAGTGAGAAGTGCCAGTGTGCTGCTCTAGAATGGCACATTATGCCAATATCGGGGAATTGAATTCCCCCCTTAGGGGGAGATATAACAAACCTTTGAGTGACCAACTGTATAAGTTGCTCGTAGTAACTGATCAGCACCTGTCATTGTATAGAAGGGACTACATAAATGATAGCTTGAATCATCTTCCCCTTTAGTGAGCGTATTGCTGTGAAATGCATGTGGCGTTCTGTCTCTCCACGTCTTTGTTTAATTCTCCTCCATGCCATAAAGAGTCTGTTCTACGCTTCTCCATACCATAACGGGTCAGTTCTACACTCCGGCATGCCGTAACGGGTCAGTTCTACACTCCGGCATGCCGTAACGGGTCAGTTCTACACTCCGCCATGCCGTAACGGGTCAGTTCTACACTCCGCCATGCCACCCATAACGGGTCAAATAAACCCTTTTTCTGTTTTTTCTGTCTCCTGGTTATTGTTGAACTATTGATCGGAATTAAGTGACTGTTGTGCAGATGTCTTAGTAACATGTATCACAGTGGATTTGTTTGTTTTTGTCTTTCCAGTATATATATTTAAAATGTATTTTGTAGCACCTCTGCATTTTCATACCCAATAATATTTGGTCAGACATGTAATTGGGATAATTGTTGTTCATGTTTTATCATCTGGAGTATCTATCCAGGCAGCGTGCTTTAAGGGTAAAATAAATAGCGGCCAGGGACAATTGCCAAATGTTCTTGACTGGTTAATTTGAGGTTTCTCTAATGAGGCTTAAAAATGCCAATATTGGCATTTTAAAGGTCATTAACTCATATGCAGATGTTGATGTCAGTTTGTATTCAGGGGAGGGGGGGAGGGGGGGGGGGCTGCAGGGAGGGTAGGCACACACCCCTGTTATCAGATCTTATATGTGTGGTCTTTGCTGCATGGCTTCCGCACGTAACCGTACTAGGACTGTGTAACCTGGTGACTAGCTTCACCAACCAGCTTGTAAAGGTTGCCATCAATGTGATTTTGCAGATGGTGACTCGTAGCCACCCACAAATTAGCAGTTTGTAGGGAGATGTGACTGTTCTTATCTTAAGCTGCTGTTATGTTTGCACCGGCCTGAAGCGTACTGTACCATTCAGTGTTCTCTGTTTCTGTACTACAGAGAGCAAATTGCTAAAGAGCACTCGTCTAAATTCTCTAAAACGGAAGCATTTTACTATAGTCTTATCTATTTCAGTTATTGATTTAGAGCAGCCTTGGACAACCTCTGGCTTTCCGGCTGTTGTGGAACTACATGTCCCAGTATAGCCTGCCAGCTAATGGCTATCTGACAGCATGCTGGGGCTTATAGCTTCACAACGCCCGTTCCGAGGGCCTGTTTTAGAAGGTGCTTTATGGCAGGGGCTGTGTAGAGTGCACCAGCTAGGCCCGCTGCTCCTTACAGCCTGCATTGTCTATTTCATCATATTGCCGGCTAATGAGCAGCCTGTTACAGCATTCACTGGAGAAAGATGGTTCATAGACATATAATGGAAATGTTACCCACCTCTGTATATAGTGCACTAGCTTTGGGTGTGGATTCCAGGGGTGGCGCCCAGTATAGCCTGACACAGAGGAAGAGTGACATGCTTTAGTAGCCAATTGTTTTACCAGGACAACTAAAAATACCCCCACACCAAGCTAATAATGATGATCTCCTGTTATTTCACGAGGCCCAACCTAGAGTCTATGTATTTAAGCATCAAGTTTGATCTATGTTGTCCAGATTTACTAGTGTACTGTGCTACCATTCTACTGTAACATTACTATGGTACTACAGGTTGAGTATCCCATATCCATATATTCCGAAATACGGAATATTCCGAAATACGGACTTTTTTGAGTGAGAGTGAGGTAGTGAAACCTTTGTTTTTTGATGTCTCAATGTACACAAACTTTGTTTAATACACAAAGTTATTAAACATATTGTATTAAATGACCTTCAGGCTGTGTGTATAAGGTGTATATGAAACATAAATGAATTGTGTGAATGTAGACACACTTTGTTTAATGCACAAAGTTATAAAAAATATTGGCGAAAATGACCTTCAGGCTGTGTGTATAAGGTGTATATGTAACATAAATGCATTCTGTGCTTAGATTTGGGTCCCATCACCATAATATCTCATTATGGTATGCAATTATTCCAAAATATGGAAAAATCCAATATCCAAAATACCTCTGGTCCCAAGCAGTTTGGATAAGGGAGACTCAACCTGTACAAGAGTAAAGGAAAGATGAGGCAGATTAAGTAACAGTAGTGGTACAGTCATTCTTTATTTTATAATTAGAATCTTAAATTGCTATTATATTTCATTAAAATTATGTCTCATAGGACAAGTTGTGGCAACAATTTTTTTTTTTTATTATTTCTCATTAATGTTTTTGTAGAGAATTGTAAGGTTTTTCGAAGACATTGTATTTCCCCCTTGATTTGCAGCATATATTACCCTTAGGGTGTCGAATTGTGGGCTGTGTGCAATTGTAACACCGCCACTGACTACCTGATGGGCCCGACACACTGGGCGATAATACTGAAAGATATGAACGATCTTGTTCATCGCTGGTGCCCCGTCGCTTGTGCATGCAGGCCAATATGGACGATCTCGTCCATATTTGCCTGCACTGCTATGGATACGGGTGACGTGGGGAGTGAAGAAACTTCACTCCCCCCACCACTGCCACCGTGTCGCCCGTCGGCCGTATCCGCCGCCGGGCAGCAGATCGCAAAGTGTGTAGGGCCCATAAGTCATCCCAGTGGCACCCCTAAGTCATGCATTTTAGTTTGTAGCCTCTTGGGGGTGCAGAATCCGGATGATAGATCGACACTGTATTGGTTTATTGTGTCGACATTGTTCTGGTCGACAGTCAGTAGGTGTATACCATATGGTCTACAAGCATTATGTCCATGGATGAAAGGTCAACAGTACTTGAGGTTGACATGACATTTGTCGACACACAAATGGTCGATACATGGTTTTGGGGGTTTTACACGTTTTCCCAACCTTTGCGTGGGAATAGTAACGCTGACTGATGCGTTTCAAGCAAAGCGAACCTACGAGGGTACACGTGTGTACTGATGATGGTCACATAAAATGAGACCTACAAGAGTTGGCCCAAAAACCTGTGGACCATTTGGTGTCTACCTATTGGCTGTTGACCATGACATTGTCAATCCATTAATCTGCACACTAGTGGCATATATTAAAATACGCAATTTAGGGGGCTTGTGTGCTCTGCACTGCAGGACGGGATGGTAGCTGGATGCTGGTGGTCAGAATCCCGACACCTAGGTAAGTAGACTAACCTTCCCCCGTTTCTCCCCTTAACCCTCCCTGCAGCCTGACCCTGACCCTTCCCGGCATACTTACGATCGGGATTCCGGCCACGGCATTGTGATCCATGTCAGAATCCCGGCGACGGAATTCCGACTACCGGCATCTTGATCGCCAGTATGCTGACCGGATCCCCTGCAGGCATCACTCTTAATTGAATTGACTCTCTTGAAGTGGTTGATTGAATTATGCATGATGCAATGCACAGAAATATGGTGTATACACTCCTAATCACACATTTTTATATCTACCCCTATGGGTCTGCAAACTAAAATGTACGATTCAGGGACAAAACTGACATGATTTGTCACCAGCATTCCAATGGTAGAGCTCCCATATTATCCCTAATGGAATCAACCCCTTGATCTTGTCCTCTATAATCTATTGAGATTTTGTAATACAGGTACTCTATTTTCAAAGCTATATAGTAATCAGCTGCTTATGTATAGTGCAAAGGAAGAAAGTCAAACCAAGGTATATAACAGCGCTATTCCTAAATGTCTCACCCTCAGCGGGTCTTTATCGAGGCACCTCGATCCACGGGGAGAGCAAATCCCGTAGTGGTGAACACCGCAAAAATAACGGCATCCCAAGGATCTGGTGAGCTCCACTGAGTATATCTATAGAACCAAACGAATGTACTGTTTTCTCCTGCCGGAATTGCCTCGCTTAGATTGAGAGACTTTCATTTAATATTTGAAATAAAAGGACTTCTTGTTTTTACCTACACTGAGAAGATAGAGTGGTTTTCCTTTATGTGATAAAATCGGACATTATTAATTTTATCATACTTCATCTGATGTCTGTGAGACATATTTAGGAATAGCGCTGTTATATACCTTGGTTTGATGTTCTTCCTTTGCACGATTGATATTTGGGCAGTGTGAGCTGATCTGACACAAACAAAGGGAAACAGCTGCTTTAGTGTTAAAAGCGCTCTATACGGAGGATAACACTATATTGGACGGACTGTGCTTATGTATAGTGTTTATCTTCTCCATGGGGTCGATTCAATTCACTGACAACTCCCGGCGCTTTTCAATACAGCGACAAGTGACCCTCAATTGTCGGGAATTCTTCTCTCACCCCCGTGGGACGAGAGAAGAAACCCGACAAAAGTGCGGCCGGCGTGAGGCTGATTCTGTCGGGAATCAGCATCGCGCCGGGGAGTTAAGTCGGAGAATGTCCGTTCTCCCGACAATTCAGCCTGTTAAGTCCGCGAGAACGGGCCTTCGCCGACTTAACTGGAGCTGAGTTGAATAGTGACGGGAGCTAACTCCTGGCTCTATTCAACTGTGGGTGAATTGAATAGACCCCCTTGTGCTGTAAACACTTTCTTTTGAAAACAAACCATTGCAATACTTCTCCTAGGTCCTAGTTTATTCCCAATGTGAATTAGGGACTAGTCTGATTTTTCTTCATTAATCCCTATAGTCCACTATACTAATACTCTTTTTATTTAATTTGTGTTTCTTTCTGGAAAGGGGCTTTTATGTATTCTCTGTATCCACCCTAGGGGGTGTTTCCCAACGCACCCTAACCTCTGGCGGGAAAGGATATAATGTCAATAACATTTTTGAAATTATCCGTTGTTATCGGGGGAAACCCACGCATCATCACACACCTCATTTAATTTCTCAGATTCAGGAAAACTACAGGTAGTTTTTCCTCACCGAACATAATACCCCTTTTTTTGGTGGTACTCGTATTATCAGAAATGTGTAAAACATTTTTCATTGCCTCAATCATGTAACGTGTGGCCCTACTGGAAGTCACATTCGTCTCTTCCCTAATCTAAAACTTTCACTAAGAAGCTCAGGAGAGCCCCTAGTGTGCACCCTTCTCGTTCGGGCACAGATATCTAACTGAGGCTTGGAGGAGGGTCATAGGGGGAGGAGCCAGTGCACACCAGGTAGTCCTAAAGCTTTCTTTAGTTGTGCCCAGTCTCCTGCGGAGCCGCTATTCCCCATGGTCCTTACGGAGTCCCCAGCATCCACTACGGACTATGAGAAATAGAATTATCGGTAAGTAAATTCTTATTATTGTTGTTTAATGTTTCTTTCCCTTCGTTGTTAGATTGCAGAAGAAATCGCAAAGCTGCTAGAACTGAAGGCACAACTGGGGACCGATGATGGGAAGCACAAATTTGTTCTCAAGACGCCCAAGGTAAGAGATCCACAGTTCTGCGGATTTGATTGTATATGGATTTGTTTTCATTCCAATTGAGCCACATTCAGCATCTTGTGTCCAGGCCAAACCATCTCCCAAAAATGAAAATACTTTCCAAGACTCCCAAGTTCAAGGCATATTTGTGGCCTTTGAAAGTGAAACATGAGTAATGTATACTGACACACATCCATAAACTATTATCTGAACTACCGTTAGTGTGTTTGGGAGCAAATGCTTGTGACTTACTCCTATCAGTCAGATTGGACAGATAATTGTGTAACGTGTATCCAGCTTTAGTAACCCTACCTGTCATGTGAAATTAAAAAGCTCAAACACAGATTGTCTCAGGGATGTGCTTACAGCTCTGGAATAATTTGTGTTTGCTGTCCTTAAGGTACCTGGTAAAAATTGGGGATACTTCTACCGTAAGCTCTCACGAGCAGGGCCCTCATCCATCATGTGCTTATCCTTCTCTTACTTAAACCGTCCTTGACGGCACCTAATCCTGACACCACTCTGATACTTATGTCAATGTTATTTACCCTGTACTTGTCCTATATTGTCTTCAACTGTACAGATGGAGCCGTGCTCATCTGAGGCGGCTCCATCGCATACGAGCGCTTCCGGCGTGACTAGGCGATCCGTCCGCCTAGTCACGCCGGGAGCGCACTTGAGTTGCTCCCATTCTAGTGAATGGGGGGCATGCGCGTCAGACATCCACGCAGCCCCCGAGCCCAGCGATAGGTGCGCCCAGGTACAGACTGAGACACTAAGAAGAAGAAACGGCTGCGCAAAAGTGGAAGAACAACCACCAATGGCTAATGGGGAATAATTAATAAAAAGAGCTGACGTAGACAAAGAAAAGATTTATTATGTTAATAACATTAATTAAGACATTCGGAGTCTACATATAAAATGCAATAAAAAACTTATAAACAAAATGTAAATATGTCAACACCTAGATCATAGGATGTATGAGCTGCAAATTCTCAATCTGCTTATTGAAAATGGGAACCACAGAGTCCAGAGTTGATGTAATTGTGTGTGTGTGTGGCTGATGATAGATAGATAGATAGATGTCTTGAGAGATTTTCACAGGCAGGTGGGCAAATTAATAAATAAATTGGATTACCTTCTCCTAGGGCTGGTCCGTACCGAGCGTCCTCGGTATTGCGGTCCTGCAATGCCCAGTGTCCGTCTGCGCGGCAAGGAGATGACTGTGCGGTATCCAGGCAACCAGCGGTAAAGAGTGTAGTTTCAGCTGCGTTCTGAGAGAAGATGTCGGCAGTCGTGCACGGGGCCGATGAGTGGGGCTGAAAAGCCGGATGACTTACGAACAATTAACTGCCTGATACGTGGTGGTCTCCCCAATATAAGAGGAGTAGCTGACGGCCGTGTGATGAGCCGGAATGTACAGCCGGTGTAGAGCCGGGATGTCTGTGGTTCAATGAGCAGTTTGAGCCAAGATGTAGGGCCGGTGTAGAACCGGGATTTTCTGTGGCTCAGTGTGCAGCTTGCTACCTAATAGGTAGAATGATCCAGGTGTGCAAAGAGGCGGGGTCCAATTAGTGTGGCTCCATCTGCAAGTCACTGTTGTCCCATTTTGATTTTTCATTTATCTACTCTGTAATTTGGCGCTGCGGATTCCATGTGGCACAATATAAATAAAGGATAATAATAATAAAACGGAAGTACTGACCTGATTTAAACCCCATTTCTCTGACGTCCTAGTGGATTCTGGGGACTCCGTAAGGACCATGGGAAATAGACGGCTCCGCAGGAGAATGGGCACATCTAAAGAAAGATTTTGGACTATCTGGTGTGCACTGGCTCCTCCCCCTATGACCCTCCTCCAAGCCTCAGTTAGATTTCTGTGCCCGGCCGAGCTGGATGCACACTAGGGGCTCTCCTGAGCTCCTAGAAAGAAAGTATAGTTTAGGTTTTTTATTTTACAGTGAGACCTGCTGGCAACAGGCTCACTGCAACGAGGGACTAAGGGGAGAAGAAGCGAACCTACCTTACTGGTGGTAGCTTGGGCTTCTTAGGCTACTGGACACCATTAGCTCCAGAGGGATCGCACACAGGACCCGACCTCGTCGTCCGTTCCCGGAGCCGCGCCGCCGTCCCCCTTACAGAGCCAGAAGCAAGAAGGTCCGGAAAAAATCGGCGGCTGAAGACTTCTGTCTTCTCCAAGGTAGCGCACAGCACTGCAGCTGTGCGCCATTGCTCCTCATGCACACCACACACTGCGGTCACTGATGGGTGCAGGGCGCTGGGGGGGGCGCCCTGAGCAGCAATATTTACACCTTGGCTGGCAAAACTAACACCATATATAACCCCAGGGGCTATATAGGTGTAAAAATACCCCTGCCAGAATTACAAAACCAGCGGGAGAAAGCCCGCCGAAAAAGGGGCGGAGCCATCTCCCTCAGCACACTGGCGCCATTTTTCCCTCACAGCTCCGCTGGAAGGATCGTTCCCTGGCTCTCCCCTGCAGTCCTGCACTACAGAAAGGGTTAAAAAGAGAGGGGACGCACAAAATTTAGGCGCAGTATATCATAATAAGGCAGCTATAAGGGAAAACACTCTCTATAGGTGATATCCCTGTGGTATATAGCGCTCTGGTGTGTGCTGGCATACTCTCCCTCTTTCTCCCCAAAGGGCTTTGTAGGGTCCTGTCCTCTGTCAGAGCATTCCCTGTGTGTGTGCTGTGTGTCGGTACTGCTGTGTCGACATGTATGATGAGGATAATGATGTGGAGGCGGAGCAAATGCCTGTGAATGTGATGTCACCCCCTGCGGGGTCGACACCTGTGTGGATGGACTTACGGAAGGAATTACGTGACAGTGTCAACTCCTTACATAAAAGGTTTGACGACATAGGACAGCTGGCTACTCATCTTGTGCCTGTTCAAGCGTCTCAAATGTCATCAGGGGCTTTAAAACGCCCGCTACCTCAGATGGAAGACACAGATGTGGACACGGATACCGACTCCAGTGTCGACGACGATGAGTCTAGTGTACCTTCCAATAGGGCCACCCGTTACATGATTGAGGCAATGAAAAATTTATTACACATTTCTGATAATACCCCAGGTACCACAAAAAAGGGTATTATGTTTGGTGAGAAAACTACCAGTAGTTTTTCCTGCATCTGAGGAATTAAATGAGGTGTGTGAGGAAGCGTGGACTTCTCCCGATAAGAAATTGATAATTTCTAAGCAGCGTACCCTTTTCCGCCAGAGGATAGGTCACGTTGGGAAATACCCCCTAGGGTAGATAAAGCGTTTACACGCTTATCAAAAAAAGGTGGCACTACCGTCTCCGGATACGGCCGCCCTAAAGGAACCTGCTGATAGAAAGCAGGAAACTACCCTTAAAGCTATATACACACACACGGGCATTATATTGAGACCAGCTATTGCCTCGGCATGGATGTGCAGTGCGGCAGCTGCGTGGTCAGATTCCCTGTCGGATAATATTGATACTATGGATAGGGACAATATTTTGCTGACAATAGAGCATATAAAAGACGCTGTCTTATACATGCGTGATGCACAGAGGGATATTTGCCGGCTGGCATCAAAAATAAGCGCTATGTCCATTGCCGCCAGAAGGGGGTTATGGACTCGGCAATGGTCTGGCGATGCCGATTCAAAACGGCACATGGAAGTTTTGCCCTATAAGGGGGTGGAACTGTTTGGGGATGGTCTTTCAGACCTCGTTTCCACAGCTACTGCTGGGAAATCAACTTTTTTGCCACAAGCTACCCCACAGCAAAAGAAAGCACCGTATTATCAGGTACAGTCCTTTCGGCCCCAGAAAAGCAAGAGGGCTAGAGGCTCATCCTTTCTGCCAAGAGGAAAAGGTAGAGGGAAAAAGCTGCAGCACACAGCTAGTTCCCAAGAGCAGAAGTCCTCCCCTGCGTCCGGTAAGTCCACAGCATGACGCTGGGGCTGCTCAGGCGGACCCGGGTACAGTGGGGTCTCTCACAGGTGGATCCCTGGGTTCTTCAAACAGTATCTCTGGGGTACAGGCTGGAATTCGAGACGTCTCCCCCCCGCCGTTTCCTAAAATCTGCCTTACCGGCAACTCCCTCTGCCAGGGAGGTAGTGTTGGTGGCTATCCAAAAACTGTATTCACAGCAAGTGATTGTCAAGGTACCCCTCCTTCAACAAGGAAAGGGTTACTATTCCACAATGTTTGTGGTACCGAAACCGGACGGTTCGGTGAGACCCATCTTAAATTTAAAATCCGTGAACACATATATCAAAAGATTCAAGTTCAAGATGGAATCGCTCAGGGTGGTTATTGCGAACCTGGACGAGGGGGATTACATGGTCTCTCTGGACATCAAGGATGCTTACCTGCATGTCCCCATTTACCCTCCTCACCAGGAGTACCTCAGGTTTGTGGTACAGGACTGTCACTATCAGTTCCAGACGCTGCCGTTTGGATTATCCACGGCACCGAGGGTCTTTACCAAGGTAATGGCCGAAATGATACTCCTTCGCAAGAAGGGAGTTTTAATTATCCTGTACTTGGACGATCTCCTGATAAAGGCGAGGTCCAGGGAGCAGTTGGTAGTGGGGGTAGCACTTTCTCGGGAAGTGCTGCAACAGCACGGCTGGATTCTCAATATTCCAAAGTCACAGCTGGTCCCGACGACACGTCTTCTATTCCTGGGAATGATTCTGGACACAGACCAGAAAAAAGTGTTTCTTCCAGTGGAAAAAGCCGAGGAGTTGTCATCTCTAGTCAGAAACCTCCTAAAACCGGGACAGGTGTTGGTACATCAATGCACACGAGTCCTGGGGAAAATGGTAGCTTCGTACGAAGCAATCAGACAACATCACGGCGGTCGCCCATGTAAACAGGCAGGGCGGCACAAGAAGCAGGAGGGCAATGGCAGAAGCCACAAGGATTCTCCGTTGGGCGGAAAATCACGTGGTAGCACTGGCAGCAGTGTTCATTCCGGGAGTGGACAACTGGGAAGCAGACTTCCGCAGCAGGCACAACCTCCACCCGGGAGAATGGGGACTTCATCCAGAAGTCTTCCAAATGCTGGTAAACCGTTGGTAAAGACCACAGGTGGACATGATGGCGTCCCGCCTCAACAAAAAGCTAAAAAGATATTGCGCCAGGTCAAGGGACCCTCAGGCGATCGCTGTGGACGCTCTAGTGACACCGTGGGTGTACCAGTCGGTTTATGTGTTCCCTCCTCTTCCTCTCGTACCCAAGGTACTGAGGATAATAAGAAAAAGAGGAGTAAGAACTATACTCATTGTTCCGGATTGGCCAAGAAGGGCTTGGTACCCGGAACTTCAAGAAATGATCTCAGAGGACCCATGGCCTCTACCGCTCAGACAGGACCTGCTGCAGCAGGGGCCCTGTCTGTTACAAGACTTACCGCGGCTGCGTTGACGGCATGGCGGTTGAACACCGGATCCTGAGTGAAAAAGGCATTCCGGAGGAAGTCATTCCTACCCTGATCAAAGCCAGGAAGGAGGTCAGCCTGAAGTTCAGACGTTTGTAAAGGGAGTGCTGCATATTCAGCCCCCTTTCGTGCCCCCAGTGGCACCTTTGGGATCTCAATGTGGTTTTGGAGTTCCTGAAATCACATTGGTTTGAGCCACTTAAAACCGTAGATTTGAAATATCTCACATGGAAAGTGGTCATGTTGTTGGCTCTGGCTTCGGCCAGGCGTGTGTCAGAATTGGCGGCTTTGTCATGTAAAAGCCCTTACCTGACTTTCCATATGGATAGGGCAGAGTTGAGGACTCGTCCTCACTTTCTCCCGAAGGTGGTATCAGCTTTTCACTTGAACCAACCTATTGTGGTGCCTGCGGCTACTAGGGACTTGGAGGATTCCAAGTTACTGGACGTAGTCAGGGCCCTGAAAATTTATGTTTCCAGTACGGCTGGAGTCAGGAAAACTGACTCGCTGTTTATCCTGGATGCACCCAACAAGCTGGGTGCTCCTGCTTCTAAGCAGACTATTGCGCGCTGGATTTGTAGCACTATTCAGCTTGCGCATTCTGCGGTGGGACTAAAAGCCCATTCCACAAGGAAGGTGGGCTCATCTTGGGCGGCTGCCCGAGGGGTCTCGGCTTTACAACTTGGCCGAGCTGCTACTTGGTCAGGGGCAAACACGTTTGCAAAATTCTACGAATTTGATACCTTGGCTGAGGAGGACCTTGAGTTCTCTCATTCGGTGCTGCAGAGTCATCCGCACTCTCCCGCCCGTTTGGGAGCTTTGGTATAATCCCCATGGTCCTTACGGAGTCCCCAGCATCCACTAGGACGTCAGAGAAAATAAGAATTTACTCACCGGTAATTCTATTTCTCGTAGTCCGTAGTGGATGCTGGGCGCCCATCCCAAGTGCGGATTGTCTGCAATACTTGTAAATAGTTATTGTTACACAAATCGGGTTGTTATGGCGAGCCATCTGTTCAGAGGCTCCGTTGTTATCATACTGTTAACCGGGGTTCATATCACGAGTTGTACGGTGTGATTGGTGTGGCTGGTATGAGTCTTACCCGGGATTCAAAATCCTTCCTTATTGTGTCCGCTCTTCCGGGCACAGTGTCCTAACTGAGGCTTGGAGGAGGGTCATAGGGGGAGGAGCCAGTGCACACCAGATAGTCCTAAATCTTTCTTTAGATGTGCCCAGTCTCCTGCGGAGCCGTCTGTTCCCCATGGTCCTTACGGAGTCCCCAGCATCCACTACGGACTGCGAGAAATAGAATTACCGGTGAGTAAATTCTTATAAATAGTAGTGTTCATTCTAGCACCCTGCACCTTTCAAAATCCGTGCAGTTCCGCTGTCCTGCCTGGGGTGTCACTCTTTGCTGTGGTGCTTCTCAGCACACTCTAATCTGTTACTCAGTGCTGTGATACAGACATGTGTCTACTGAGAAGCACCACAGCATAGAGTGACACCCCAGGCTGGAAAGAGGAACGGCACAGGATTTGAAAGGTGTAGGGTGCTAGAATGAACATTAAATATATGTTCTGTGATCTCAGGGCTGACAAAAGGACAGTGCTCATACAGTATGCTCCCTTGCTTAATAGATCTAAAGGGCCCTACACAGTGGGCGATATGAACAATCTTGTTCAGTAATGAACAAGAAATCGTTCATATCTTTCAGTGTGTAGGCACCAACGATGAACGGTGCGCGGCCCCGCTGTCGTTCATCATTGGTGCCGACTCGTTTATACCTGCAAGCCAATATGGACAATATTGTCCATATTAGCATGCAGGGCTATGGGGCAGGGTGATGGGAGGAGTGAAGAAACTTCACTCCCCCGTCACACCTACCCCCACCGCCGGGTGGACCGTATCGGCCGTCGGGCACATCGGCCAGTGTGTAGGGCCCATTACAGTGTAAAGGATGGCTTGCTAGTTTACTATGTGGACCAGACACACACAAATCCACAAGGAGGAACATTGTCAAGTACACAATAATTATAAATAAATAAATAGCCTACACATTGTGGTTGTGTGTGTGTGTGTGTGTGTGTGTGTGTGTGTGTGTGTGTGTGTGTGTGTGTGTGTGTGTGTGTGTGTGTGTGTGTGTGTGTGTGTGTGTGTACGTGAGAAAAACAACCGTGCAGGTGAGCCGCTGTGTGTGTACAGGACGTAAGGGCCTAGAAGTATATTATAAGTGCTGCCAACAAAAACTCCAGATATTGAGAATTGTGGATCGTGTTCCCTTTTTGCTTTTATTTTTTCTGTTACTTTAGTTTTTTTTTTTTTTTCTCACCATCTCCCCTCTTCTTCACAGGGCACAAGGGATTATAATCCCAAACAGATGGCCATCCGGGAGAAGGTTTTCGATACCATTATCCACTGTTTTAAACGTCACGGTGCCGAGACCATTGACACTCCCGTGTTTGAGCTGAAGGTGAGCAGGTTTGTCGCATGCTGGTACCAAGCGCACCGGGTCTTATGGAGTCCTACACGAGGTCGGGTGGAGGGAATTTGCTCACAATCCTTATATTAGTCTCTTTACTTATAATTGAACTGTATGCGGGGGAAAAAATAAGCAATAAACAAAAAAAGTCTGCTTTTTTTACGCTCTTAGATAAATTGACCCAATGAGATATTCAAGCATTAAAAGTAGCCGGAACATTAAATTAACTCTATGCTGGCAGTATGAAGATAATTTCCCAGACAAAGCAGCGTACTGTATCTAACCTGTGTCTGGTTGGATGGTCTTGGTTACATCGCATTTGTGCGCATTGCGCTATGTTTATAAATAAGCCAGTGAGCCTTTAATTGGCCACATTGCCAATGCAGGTTGTGTCTCCCATATCCAAAATATGAAATATTCCGAAATACGGAAAGTTTTTGAGCACGACTGAGAGACACTTTTGCTTTCTGATGGTTCAGTGTACTTAGTTTGTTTAGCACACTTTTAGTTGTTTTTTTTTTTTTTTTTTTTTACAAATGTTGTATAAAGTGACCCTCAGTCTATGTGTATATGAAACCTAAATACTTTCTTTGTTTATACTTGTGTCCCACCTCCAAAATATGTCATCATGGCATGCAAATATTCCAAAATATGGAAAAACACAATATCCAAAATACTCCAAACATTTTGGATATGGGAGACTTAACCTGTTTTCCTGCAGATCATCCAGAAACAGCAGGTGGTAAAGATCTGACTCTCCGCCTTCTACTGGTGTTAGGATTTAAGGGCCCTACACACTGGCCGAGCTGCCCGGCGGCGGGGCAGTGACGGGGGAGTGAAGTTTCTTCACTCCCCCCCCCGTCACCCGGCTGCATTGAAGTGCAGGCAAATATGGACGAGATCGTCCATATTGGCCTGCATGCACAGCCGACGGGGGACCAGCGATGAACGAGCGTGGGGCCGCGCATCGTTCATCGCTGGAGCCTCCACACTGAAAGATATGAACGAGTTCTCGTTCATTTATGAACGAGATCGTTCATATCTTTCAAAAAATCGGCCAGTGTGTAGGGCCTATAACAACGCAACAATGTTAAGCCATTTGTTTAGCAGAAAAGGGGGCGAGCGTCTCCTCTTGATAATAGAATGTCTAATGTTTAAGTGGCGATTTGTGGCAAATTCCCTGAAAAAATTTTTTTTCGGGGGATGTAAGCTCTCATGAGCAGGGCTCTCTTCCCTCGTGTGCTTTTCCTACTCTTATTTAAACTATCTTCAATGGCACCAAATCCCGCCGTTTTTGTGCCACCCTGATACGTGCTTCTGCAGCCGTGTTTATGTACCTGTACTTGTCCTTCGTCTTCAGCTGTAAGTCACTGTTTCCTGTTTTGCTTATTCATTTATGTACTCTGTAATTGTAATTATGTACTCTGTGGATCCCTTGTGGCGCCATATGAATAAAGGATAATAGTAAGAAGTATTCCCAAGATGTAACTAGGAGGAACCGCAACATGTATCTCCAATACCTGATTCGGTCCCTCCATTTCCAACTTCAGTCGCAACCCCTATATGTTTCTTTGGGAGAAGCAACGCTGTCAGATTGACCGAGTTTGGTCCCCACACCAACTGCCATCTGAAGATGGCGTTGTGTTGCTGTAGACTATGGGTTACACTTTGCAATATTAGCTGGCAGAGGGTTCCAGACTTCGCATGTGCAGGAGTCCCGCTACCAGTCCAAGTAAATCGCAGGCACAGGCCCCTTTCAGAGATTGATACATGCCGACGGTATAATTGCATGCAGCAATGCGGCTTTGGGGTGCTAATATCACGTCCAGATCGCATTGCGATTATTGATGAATGGGCCCTTAAGAATGCGTAAGTAATTTCTACTACTCATTAATAAAAATGTTTCCAGTATTTGCTCAGTATAAACTATGTAACAGGCTTTCCATACTTACTACAATGCTGCTTTTTATTTTTCTGTAACATCTGTCATTTTTTATTTTTCAGGAAACACTAACTGGAAAATACGGGGAAGATTCCAAACTTATTTATGACCTGAAAGATCAGGGCGGGGAATTGCTGTCTCTGCGTTACGATCTCACAGTATCCTTTACAGAGGCTGTAGCAGAAAGTGGTCAGAAAGACACGTTGCCCTACAGCTCCTTATAATGCTAGCTCCAGTTGTATTGTGTGACACATTGCGTTCCTTCTTATGTAATTGTTTTTCTCTTAATAGAAACAGACGCTATAACCAGGTGCAATGGGTGGGTAGATAAATACATTTACAAGAAGGTCAGGAACATAGGGAAACTTCAAGGCTATTTGAAAACAAAAGCCTTATACCATGGGTCTTCAACCTGGGGCCCTCCAGCTGCTGTGGAACTACACATCCCAGCATACCCTGCCACAGTTTTGCTATTAAGGCATGCTAAAACTGAGGCGGAGCATGCTGGGATGTGTAGTTCCACAGCAGCTGGAGGGCCGCAGGTTGAAGACCCATGCCTTATAAAGTAGTTATCCATGTGATTTTGTGGTTGATTAATCCATGAAATGACAATGAAAATTAGAGTAAAACAATGTGGAACCTGATGAATAAATGTAAAAGTACAGCTACAGGAAGGTGAGATACAATGGGTGGTGTCCAATTATCCACTGTAATTTACCGCACTAATTGCCTCGTCCGGGGCTATCCTTTCTCTAACGTCCTAAGTGGATGCTGGGGACTCCGTCAGGACCATGGGGAATAGCGGCTCCGCAGGAGACAGGGCACAAAAATAAAGCTTTAGGATTAGGTGGTGTGTACTGGCTCCTCCCCCTATGACCCTCCTCCAAGCCTCAGTTAGGTTTTTGTGCCCGTCCGAGCAGGGTGCAGTCTAGGTGGCTCTCCTAAAGAGCTGCTTAGAAAAAGTTTTTAGGTTTTTTATTTTCAGTGAGTCCTGCTGGCAACAGGCTCACTGCATCGAGGGACTTAGGGGAGAGAATTTCAACTCACTTGCGTGCAGGATGGATTGGATTCTTAGGCTACTGGACACCATTAGCTCCAGAGGGAGTCGGAACACAGGTCTCACCCTGGGGTTCGTCCCGGAGCCGCGCCGCCGACCCCCCTTACAGATGCTGAAGATTGAAGGTCCGGAAACAGGCGGCAGAAGGCTCTTCAGTCACACACTTCACACCAAGCGGTCACGGAGGGTGCAGGGCGCTGCTGGGGGCGCCCTGGGCAGCAATATTTAATACCTTTATGGCAAAAGAATACATCACATATAGCCATTGAGGCTATATGTATGTATTTAACCCATGCCAGATATCTAAAACTCCGGGAGAAAAGCCCGCCGAAATAGGGGGCGGGGCTTATTCTCCTCAGCACACAGCGCCATTTCCCTGCTCAGCTCCGCTGTGAGGAAGGCTCCCAGGACTCTCCCCTGCACTGCACTACAGAAACAGGGTAAAACAGAGAGGGGGGGCATTTTTTGGCGATATTTTGATATATTTAAGCTGCTATAAGGAACAACACTTATATAAGGTTGTTCCCATATATATTATAGCGCTTGGGTGTGTGCTGGCAAACTCTCCCTCTGTCTCCCCAAAGGGCTAGTGGGGTCCTGTCTTCGATAAGAGCATTCCCTGTGTGTCTGCTGTGTGTCGGTACGTGTGTGTCGACATGTATGAGGACGATGTTGGTGTGGAGGCAGAGCAATTGCCGATAATGGTGATGTCACCCCCCAGGGAGTCGACACCGGAATGGATGGCTTTGTTTATGGAATTACGTGATAATGTCAGCACATTACAAAAATCAGTTGACGACATGAGACGGCCGGCAAACCAGTTAGTACCTGCCCAGGCGTCTCAGACACCGTCAGGGGCTGTAAAGCGCCCTTTACCTCAGTCGGTCGACACAGACCCAGACACAGACACTGAATCTAGTGTCGACGGTGAGGAAACAAACGTATTTTCAAGTAGGGCCACACGTTATATGATCACGGCAATGAAGGAGGCTTTGCATATCTCTGATACTGCAAGTACCACAAAAAGGGGTATTATGTGGGGGGTGAAAAAACTACCTGTAGTTTTTCCTGAATCAGAGGAATTAAATGATGTATGTGATGAAGCGTGGGTTAACCCAGATAGAAAAGTGCTAATTTCAAAAAAGTTATTAGCATTATACCCTTTCCCGCCAGAGGTTAGGGCGCGCTGGGAAACACCCCCTAGGGTGGATAAGGCGCTCACACGCTTATCAAAACAAGTGGCGTTACCGTCTCCTGATACGGCCGCCCTCAAGGATCCAGCTGATAGGAGACTGGAAACTACCCTAAAAAGTATATACACACATACTGGTGTTATACTGCGACCAGCCATCGCCTCAGCCTGGATGTGCAGTGCTGGGGTCGTCTGGTTGGATTCCCTGACTGAAAATATTGATACCCTGGATAGGGACAGTATTTTATTGACTATAGAGCAATTAAAGGATGCTTTCCTTTATATGCGAGATGCTCAGAGAGATATTTGCACTCTGGCATCGAGAGCAAATGCGATGTCCATATCTGCCAGAAGGAGTTTATGGACGCGACAGTGGTCAGGTGATGCGGATTCCAAACGACATATGGAAGTATTGCCGTATAAAGGGGAGGAATTATTTGGCGTCGGTCTATCGGATCTGGTGGCCACGGCAACTGCCGGAAAATCCACCTTTTTACCTCAGACCCCCTCCCAACAGAAAAAGACACCGTCTTTTCAGCCGCAGTCCTTTCGGTCCTATAAGAACAAGCGGACAAAAGGACAGTCATATCTGCCTCGGGGCAGAGGAAGGGGTAAGAGAAGGCAGCAAGCAGCCCCTGCCCAGGAACAGAAGCCCTCTCAGGGTTCTGCAAAGCCCTCAGCATGACGCTGGGGCCTTACAAGCGGACTCAGGAGCGGTGGGGGGTCGACTCAAGAATTTCAGCGCACAGTGGGCTTGCTCACAGGTGGACCCCTGGATCCTGCAGGTAGTATCTCAGGGTTACAGGTTGGAATTCGAGAAGTCTCCCCCTCGCAGGTTCCTAAAGTCTGCTTTGCCAACGTCTCCCTCAGACAGGGCGACGGTATTGGAAGCCATTCACAAGCTGTTTTCTCAGTAGGTGATAGTCAAGGTACCCCTCCTACAACAGGGAAAGGGGTATTACTCCACGCTATTTGTGGTACCGAAGCCGGACGGCTCGGTAAGACCTATTCTAAATCTGAAATCTTTGAACCTGTACATACAAAAATTCAAGTTCAAGATGGAGTCACTCAGAGCAGTGATAGCGAATCTGGAAGAAGGGGACTTTATGGTGTCCCTGGACATAAAGGATGCTTACCTGCATGTCCCAATTTGCCCTTCACATCAAGGGTACCTCAGGTTCGTGGTGCAAAACTGTCATTATCAGTTTCAGACGCTGCCGTTTGGATTGTCCACGGCACCTCGGGCCTTTACCAAGGTAATGGCCGAAATGATGATTCTTCTGCGAAGAAGAGGCGTATTAATTATCCCTTACTTGGACGATCTCCTGATAAGGGCAAGGTCCAGAGAACAGCTGGAGGACGGAGTAGCACTAACCCGACTAGTGCTGCAACAACACGGGTGGATTCTGAATTTTCCAAAATCTCAGTTGACCCCGACGACACGTCTGCTGTTCCTGGGAATGATTCTGGACACGGTTCAGAAAAAGGTGTTTCTTCCGGAGGAGAAAGCCAGGGAGTTATCCGAACTTGTCAGGAACTTCCTAAAACCAGGGAAAGTGTCTGTGCATCAATGCACAAGAGTCCTGGGAAAGATGGTGGCTTCTTACGAAGCGATTCCATTCGGCAGATTCCACGCACGAACTTTTCAGTGGGATCTGCTGGACAAATGGTCCGGATCACATCTGCAGATGCATCAGCGGATAACCTTATCGCCACGGACAAGGGTGTCTCTTCTGTGGTGGTTGCAGAGTGCTCATCTGTTTGAGGGCCGCAGATTCGGCATACAGGACTGGGTCCTGGTGACCACGGATGCCAGTCTGAGAGGCTGGGGAGCGGTCACACAGGGAAGAAACTTCCAGGGAGTATGGTCAAGCCTGGAGATGTCTCTTCACATAAATATACTGGAGCTAAGAGCGATTTACAATGCTCTAAGTCTGGCAAAACCCCTGCTTCAGGGTCAGCCGGTGTTGATCCAGTCGGACAACATCACGGCAGTCGCCCACGTAAACAGACAGGGCGGCACAAGAAGCAGGACAGCAATGGCAGAAGCTGCAAGGATTCTTCGCTGGGCGGAAGATCATGTGATAGCACTGTCAGCAGTATTCATTCCGGGAGTGGACAACTGGGAAGCAGACTTCCTCAGCAGACACGATCTACACCCGGGAGAGTGGGGACTTCATCCAGAAGTCTTCCACATGATTGTGAACCGTTGGGAAAAACCAATGGTGGATATGATGGCGTCCCGCCTCAACAAAAAACTGGACAGGTATTGCGCCAGGTCAAGAGAACCTCAGGCAATAGCTGTGGACGCTCTGGTAACACCGTGGGTGTTCCAGTCAGTGTATGTGTTCCCTCCTCTGCCTCTCATACCAAAAGTACTGAGAATTATACGGCAAAAGGGAGTAAGAACGATACTAGTGGCTCCGGATTGGCTAAGAAGAACTTGGTACCCGGAACTTCAAGAGATGCTCGCGGAGGATCCGTGGCCTCTACCTCTAAGACGGGACCTGCTTCAGCAGGGACCGTGTCTATTCCAAGACTTACCGCGGCTGCGTTTGACGGCATGGCGGTTGAACGCCGAATTCTAAGGGAAAAAGGCATTCCGGAAGAGGTCATTCCTACACTGGTAAAAGCCAGGAAGGAGGTGACTGCACAACATTATCACCGCATTTGGAGAAAATATGTTGCGTGGTGTGAGGCCAGGAAGGCCCCCACGGAGGAATTTCAACTGGGTCGATTCCTACATTTCCTGCAAACAGGATTGTCTATGGGCCTCAAATTGGGGTCCATTAAGGTTCAAATTTCGGCCCTGTCGATTTTCTTCCAGAAAGAATTGGCTTCAGTTCCTGAAGTCCAGACTTTTGTAAAAGGAGTACTACATATACAGCCCCCGGTTGTGCCCCCAGTGGCACCGTGGGATCTTAATGTAGTCTTGGATTTTCTCAAATCCCATTGGTTTGAGCCGCTCAAATCGGTGGAGTTGAAGTATCTTACATGGAAAGTAACCATGCTACTGGCCCTGGCTTCAGCCAGGAGAGTATCAGAATTGGCGGCTTTATCATATAAGAGCCCATATCTGATTTTCCATACGGACAGGGCAGAACTGCGGACGCGTCCTCATTTTCTGCCTAAGGTGGTGTCAGCGTTTCACCTGAACCAGCCTATTGTGGTGCCTGCGGCTACTAACGATTTGGAGGATTCCAAGTTGTTGGACGTGGTCCGGGCATTGAAAATATATATTTCAAGAACGGCGGGAGTCAGAAAGTCTGACTCACTGTTTATATTGTATGCACCCAACAAGATGGGTGCTCCTGCTTCTAAGCAGACGATTGCTCGTTGGATTTGTAGCACAATTCAACTTGCACATTCTGTGGCAGGCTTGCCACAACCTAAATCTGTCAAGGCCCATTCCACAAGGAAAGTGGGCTCATCCTGGGCGGCTGCCCGGGGGGTCTCGGCATTACAACTCTGCCGAGCTGCTACTTGGTCAGGGGCAAACACGTTTGCAAAATTCTACAAATTTGATACCCTGGCTGAGGAGGACCTTGAGTTCTCTCATTCGGTGCTGCAGAGTCATCCGCACTCTCCCGCCCGTTTGGGAGCTTTGGTATAATCCCCATGGTCCTGACGGAGTCCCCAGCATCCACTTAGGACGTTAGAGAAAATAAGAATTTACTTACCGATAATTCTATTTCTCGTAGTCCGTAGTGGATGCTGAGCGCCCATCCCAAGTGCGGATTGTCTGCTATACTTGTACATAGTTATTGTTACAAACAAATTCGGGTTGTTATTGTTGTGAGCCGTCTGTTCAGAGGCTCCTACGTTTGTCATACTGTTAACTGGGTTCAGATCACAAGTTATACGGTGTGATTGGTGTGGCTGGTATGAGTCTTACCCGGGATTCAATATCCTTCCTTATTGTGTACGCTCGTCCGGGCACAGTATCCTAACTGAGGCTTGGAGGAGGGTCATAGGGGGAGGAGCCAGTACACACCACCTAATCCTAAAGCTTTATTTTTGTGCCCTGTCTCCTGCGGAGCCGCTATTCCCCATGGTCCTGACGGAGTCCCCAGCATCCACTACGGACTACGAGAAATACAATTATCGGTAAGTAAATTCTTATTATTAACTCCGATGCCGGTAGTTATTGCTACTTGAAACAAAATTCCGGATAGAGTCCAGTTATCGCAAAAACACATGGGTCCTGCAAATTATTTTTCTGCTGGAAAGAAAAAGGGCTATAATTGGATAGCCCGAAAATTAGCATCCGGAAAAAATCAAATTAATAGCCCTTTTTTTTGCGGGGGTGACATTTTTTTGTGGATAATTGGATACCCCCCATAATGAGTATCTAATGTAACAAGTCTTCAGTGCTTTCTTTTGGGTGAGCCTACACCCATCCTAATACCTGTCGTGAAATCCAATAGTGGATGGTATTAATGAGGCTTGATCTAAGTGAGCAGGGCCATAGAAAAATTTGACCCACTATTGCAAATGGAAGTATTTGGATATTTGGCTGTATACTCTAATAATCACACGATACAGACTTTGATTTGCATTGATGTCTAATACTGGGTTTAGTTTCCATGCAAAGCCTTACAGTGTCACAAAACTACAATCATCAAGGCTGGTCTCCTTTATATAGATTACCACTAACATTAGGAAATAAAACAGGTCTTTAGAAAGACAAACCTTATTTAATAATAAAAAGGAAAATAATTTGACAGATACGTTTCTGGAGCAAGTGTCCTGCTTGGTACTTAAATATATTGGATAAAATGTTTTATTTCATGCCTAATGCTGAGTGTAACCCTTAACTGTGCTGCCAGGTCCCATTTGCCCGTTACTTAGCAATGAATAAAATTACCAACATTAAGCGCTACCATATTGCCAAAGTCTACAGAAGGGATAACCCAGCTATGACCAGGGGGCGCTACCGAGAGTTTTACCAGTGTGTAAGTGTCTGTTATATAGTGTTCATTCTAGCACCCTGCGCCTTTCAAAACGTGCAGTTCCTCTTTCCTGCCTGGGGTGTCGCTCTCTGCTGTGATGCTTCTCAGCACACTCTGGTCTTTATTTCAGTGCTGAGATACAGACCAGAGGGTTCTGAGAAGCACAAGAGCAGAGAGCGACACCCCAGGCAGGAAAGAAGAACTGCATGGATTTTGAAAGGTGCAGGGTGCTAGAATGAACACTAGTTATATTATAGCTGTTGTTCTGTGCTTTCATCTGCTATTTAATTCTCCCTTTTGATTATTAAGCTAGGTTGTCAGAACAGCCATAAGCTATAGTATTTAAGGACCCATACACGCTACACGCAGGGTGAGAACTGTACGTACCTCTGACCCCTCTCCTCCCCTTTTGGTGGTTATGTGTGAGACTACCATGTGAACCTTTTTAACTCATGGGCCTAGGAAACTGTCTTGTGGCATCATTCTATGTCACAGACCTTCCATAGTGCCAACCTGCAGCGGTATTGCATCACTTCCCTGGTTTAAAAATAAAAAATAGGAACCCTGGTAGGCATTATGTGCTCACTCTGCACGTACGGCAGAGAAGCCAAAGCTGGTCGATGATTTATTAGACAACATTGTTAGTCTAGCCGTGCTGCTGTTAAGCTCTGTGTAACGGGAGGGGCAGGAGTCTTTATGATACTAGAATGCCTGCTTCATCTGCCTCCTACCTTTTAGTTTCCCTGCAATGCTACAGGCAGAGGGCGTGAAGATAACTGAGGAAGTAAGGTCCATGGAGCATGTGTGTGTGGTATAGAGGATGTGTACGTCCTATCTGGGGGACACTGTAGGCTGGGTTTAGAGAGGAGGCACTAAGTAGTTAAAACTAATGGAGCTGAAACACTCCACCCCTCCGTCTCTAAGCCTTCCCACCTGCTGCAGCAACACAATTTTTTTATTTCTCTTTCATCCACTAGGGGACACTGGAGTTCCATTTTAGACATTAGGGGTGTGAAGCTGTGAACCGGAGGTGTGGCACAATCTAAACAATTTGCATTGACTGCACCGCCGGCTCCTCCCCCTTCACGCCCCTCATGCCTCAGTTTTTGAAATTGTGCTCGAGGTGTAAGCACACAAAGGAGATAGCTCCTGACAAAAATACTGCCAGGCTGCGTCAACCTAACAAAAGGGGGACAAAAGGCCTGAGGATATAAGAGAGACAAAGATCCCTTCTGAAGGGATCGGCATCTCTCCTCAGGAGATCCTCTGAACATCACTGAGTGAGTACTGGTAGAAAAATATGGGCCCTAGCATAAAAAGCCCCTGCATCTTAGAGCCGCAGCTAAGGATTCCCCTTCCCCTCCCTCATAAAACCGGAGTGATTCTCCGTTCTCCAATCACAGTATCGCGCGCCCAGCGGTTAGCCCCGAGCAGGGAGAGCCGGTGTCCATGACGACGTCGGGCGCCGCTGGGCTGCGCGCAGTTACTTCTAGTCAGAAGCCGCCAGCGGGTAAGCACGCGCCGCGCGGGGAAATAGAGCTCCCGGTGCGGCGCGTGTGTAGATCAGACAGGAGGGTTATGCAGTAACCTCCGCGCTGCCTGTAAGGAAGGGGAAATTATATATATTAAAATCTAGTCCAGGGGCCGCGCTTTCCTCTCCACGTCCAAACGCTAAACGTATACACGCTCCCTTACCCTTTAGGAGCCCTGGGCAGTTGTGCATTTAAAGTAATGATCCTTACTATATAAAGCAGTGGCGGCCATTTTCTTTTTACATTTAGGCGCCATCCTGAGGAAAACTGTAATCCCTCCCCCACGTATAGATGAGGGTAGGGTTACAAAAAGTATATAAGACTCCCCCTGCTGGTGAACGTTTATATAAGACTCCCCCTGCTGGTGAAAAATTATATAAGTTAAAATGAGGATCTCCTGAAGAAAACGTATTAATTATTTTATTTATATTTTCAAGGGACTTCTGTTCAAAGATCCTGAGGAAAATAAGGGGAGTACGTGGACAACCCCATCACCGTAGCTGATTGACAGCTGGTGCTGTGAGGGCTGCTAACCGGCTGGTGTTTTACTAAATTTATCAGTAATTTTTATATTTTATTTAAAAAAAATATATATATTTTTTTTTTAATTTTATTTGAAAAGTAAATTTTTCCATTTACATATATTAGACATACAGCCGGTTCTAAACACTTCACTCCCGTCATATACTACAAACTTTCTTTTCCTAAGTAAAGGGTGAAAGTTTTGTTTAATCTGTCAACTAAAAGGCTCATCATGTCTAAGGCAGCAACCAAGACATCTAAGTCATATTACGTGTGTACGAAATGTAATAAGAAAAGCACGAGGATTGACAGTACAGGGGTGTGCGAATCCTGCAGAGACAAGAGCGCACAGCCGGGGAGCAGTGCTCAATCACGGTCATGGGAGGATGTTCTTACGGACAGAATATCCAAGGAGATGGCGGAATCACGCAAACAACAATCAGAGTGGGCTGCGGGATTCTCAAAGACAATGGAAGAGTTCCTCATTAGATTAACGCCGCCCGCACAAACAGATACAAATGTGCGCAAGGCAGTTAAAAGACCCCTTCCTGTGGTTCAGGTAATGGATGACGATGAGGGCCTCCTTATGGATGCAGAGGAAGGTGAGTTAATTGAACCTAACCCGGATGCTGATGCCACAGAAGAGGATTCAGCGATCTCGGGTATTGATTCCTTAATTGAAGCAGTTAAGGAAATCCTGGAATTTAAGAGTGAGGAGGTTAAGGAACCTGAGGAATTCGATTTATTCGAAGCCCAGAAACCATGTTCAGCAGTGTTTCCCATTCCTAAATCTCTCCAGAATCAAATGGAGGAGGCCTGGAAACAACCTGATAAACGCTTCCAATTCCCAAAACGGTTTCAGATAACGTATCCATTACCTAAGGGAGTGATGGATAGATGGGAAAACCCACCAGTAGTGGATGCTTCACTAGGTAGATTATCAAAGAAGACAATCTTGCCGATACCCAATGTAACGACTTTAAAGGATGTTTCAGATCGTAAGGTTGACACAGCTTTAAAGTCGATTTTTGTAGCAGCAGGTGCAGCACAGAGACCTACCCTTATCTGTGCTTGGGTCAACAAGGCCATGGGAGCATGGGCTAGTCGTATTATACAAGCTATAGAAGAGGAAAATAGCTTGGAAGAGATTACTCATCTGGCGGAACACATCCGAGAATCAGCATCCTATTTATGTCAAGCATCTAAGGATACCAGTAGGATTGCTTCACGCATATCCGCATCGGCCATTTCAGCAAGGAGAATATTATGGCTTAGAGAATGGCAGGGAGATTCTGACACTAAGAAGGCAGTGGAAGCTATTCCCTTTGCGGGGGACACGCTTTTCGGGCCAGAATTGGATAAGTGGATTTCCCAAGCTACTGCTGGGAAGTCCACATTCCTGCCCACGCCTTATACAAGAACCACTCCACAGGTTAAGAGGGGTTATTCGGGACCAACGTTTAATTCCTTCAGATCTCAGTCCTTTCGAGGCCGAGGAAGAGGTTTTGGTGGACAGACACGTGGGGGCAGAAGTAGAGGTCGGTCACAGGCAACGTACAAGAAGCAGGATAAACCTGCTGAAAAGACAGTGGCATGACGGTCTCCCAGCTCACCTGGGGTCTCCCCTGGTGGGCGCACGACTGGAGAGGTTTCAGGACACATGGGCCAACACCTTCCCAGAGAACTGGATAAACAGCATAATCTCTCAGGGGTACAAGATGGATTTTCAGGAAAGACCTCACAGTCAATTTTTTACGACAGGCTTACCTCGGTGTCCTCAGAAGTCAAAAGCGTTACTTTCCGCAATTCAGAAATTGCTGCAGTCGGAGGTTATTGTGCCAGTTCCTACCCCTCAGAGAGGAACAGGGTTTTATTCCAGTCTTTTTGTCGTGCCAAAACCAGACGGAACAGTCAGACCGATTCTAAATTTAAAAGTTTTAAACCAATTTATAAGAACTTACAAATTCAAGATGGAATCAATACAGTCGGTCATAGCAGGTCTAGAACACAAGGAGTTCATGATATCCATGGACATAAAGGATGCGTACCTACATATACCAATTTGGTCTCCTCATCAAGCGTACTTACGGTTCGCACTGGTGAAAGATCATTATCAATTCAGAGCTCTACCGTTCGGTCTATCTTCAGCCCCAAGGATCTTCACGAAGATCATGGCGGTCATGGTGGCAGAATTGAGAATAAGGGGGGTCACTATAGTACCTTATCTAGACGATCTCCTAATCAAAGCCTCTTCTCAGGAGAAGCTGATACAAGATGCTCACACATCTCACCAATTTCTGATTCAACACGGTTGGATTGTGAACTTCAAGAAATCCAACCTCATTCCATCACAACGAATTCAGTTCCTAGGTCTTATACTGGACACAGTGAAATTGAAGATTTTTCTGCCAGAATCCAAGATTCAGGACATAAGAAAGTTGGTAACTCGGGTTCTAGAGGCACAGACGGTGTCCCTGCATCTCTGTGTACAACTTCTAGGAAAGATGGTAGCGTCGTTCGAAGCTATCCAGTACGGAAGACTTCACTCCCGACCCTTTCAAATGAATCTCATTGCTCTTGGAGCAGGTTCACACTGGCTACTTCATCGGAGAATCAGACTTCAACCACAGGTACGTGTCTCCCTAGCATGGTGGTTGATACACAAGAATCTAGCAACAGGGAAGAGATTCGGCATTTGGGACTGGAGAATTCTGACAACAGACGCCAGTCTCAGAGGTTGGGGAGCCGTCCTGGAGGACCATCAATTTCAAGGAAGGTGGACGCCTCAAGAGAGCAGATTACCCATAAATATTCTCGAACTAAGAGCGGTTTACAACGCACTTCTGTTGGCCGAGAATCTGGTCATAGAGCAGTATGTACGGATACAGTCGGACAATGTCACGACGACGGCTTACATAAACCGTCAAGGGGGAACAAAGAGCAGGATGGCGTTGAAGGAATCAACAAAAATCCTGTTGTGGGCGGAAAAGCGAGACATCATACTCTCGGCAATATTCATTCCAGGAGTAGAGAACTGGGAAGCAGACTATCTCAGTCGACAGGACATGCATCCGGGAGAGTGGTGTCTTCATCCGCGGATTTTCAAGATGGTGGTGAGGAGATGGGGTCTTCCACAAATAGACCTCATGGCATCGAGACAAAATCATCAGCTGCCCAGATATGTATCCAGGACAAGGGATACGGCAGCAGAAGGAGTAGATGCGTTGACGCTTCCTTGGGATTACGAAAGGGTGTACATATTTCCACCTTTTCCTCTCATACCAAGGATACTGAAACGGTTAAAACGAGAACGAGTGTGGGCGATTCTAATAGCACCAGATTGGCCACGCAGGAGTTGGTACTCGGATCTGCAGGGATTACTGTCAGGAGACCCGTGGAGGTTACCTCAAAGAGAGGACCTATTATCTCAAGGACCGTTTCTTCACCCAGATCTGAACAGGCTGCGTTTGACGGCGTGGCTGTTGAAACCCGGATCTTAAGAAACAGAGGTATACCAAGATTGGCTATTCCTACGATGATTGCGGCGAGAAAGCCGGTTACTGCGGGGCATTATTACAGAATTTGGAAGAAATATATTGACTGGTGTCAGGAACGTGGATGGGATTCAAAATCCTTTCACTTATCTAGACTTTTATTGTTCCTTCAAGCAGGCCTGTCATTAGGCCTGCGATTGGGATCTCTGAAGGTTCAGGTGTCGGCCCTTTCCATTCTTTTTCAACAACGGTTGGCAGCTTTACCAGAGGTTCAGACTTTTTTGCAAGGGGTACTACGGATACAACCCCCTTTTCGTAACCCCACGGCACCTTGGGACCTGAATTTGGTGTTAGATTTTTTAAGATCACCTTTGTTTGAACCGTTACTACGAACAGATTTAAAATATCTTTCTTGGAAGGTAACGTTGTTGCTAGCATTAGCCTCGGCTAGACGGGTCTCAGAGTTGGGAGCCTTGTCATGTAAAAGTCCCTTTTTGATTTTTCATGAGGATAGAGCAGAACTCCGTACAAGAGCAGAATTTCTTCCTAAGGTTGTATCGGGTTTTCATGTAAACCAACCCATTGTGGTTCCATCTTTCCAGAGTATAGCAGAAGGGGATGTTTCATTGGATGTCGTACGAGCTTTAAAGGCATACGTACAGGTTACATCGTCCTTTCGGAAGTCAGATCATCTATTCGTACTTTATGATGGGCCAAGAAAGGGTTGGCCGGCATCTAAGCAGTCCCTGTCTAGATGGATTAGATTGGCTATTAGGCAAGCGTATATTTCCAGTGGTAAACAGGTTCCTTTACGGACAAGTGCGCATACCACTAGATCAGTGGGTGCCTCCTGGGCAGCTGCTAGAGGAGTCTCCACTGCCCAACTTTGCAGAGCGGCGACGTGGTCCTCAGCCCACACGTTCGCTAAATTTTATAAGTTCGATACCTTTGCGTCTGAAGAGGCTAACTTTGGACGGTTGGTTCTGCAGGCAACAGACAGCACTCCCTCCCTGGGAGATAACTTTGGGACGTCCCCTAATGTCTAAAATGGAACTCCAGTGTCCCCTAGTGGATGAAAGAGAAAAGAGGATTTTGGTACTTACCGATAAATCCATTTCTCTGAATCCTCTAGGGGACACTGGACGCCCACCTCTGTGCTGTCAGTCCTGCGGTGTAAATAGTTCTTGCTTATACAGTTCGTACAAACAACGTTGGTTGTCTGTTAGGATGTTCTTGGTTGCTGTTGACATGTTGCACGGTTCGGTTCCTTCGCCATAGGCTCTCATACGTGTCCTCATCTCTCGGTACAATTTCCAAAACTGAGGCATGAGGGGCGTGAAGGGGGAGGAGCCGGCTGTGCAGTCAATGCAAATTGTTTAGATTGTGCCACACCTCCGGTTCACAGTTTCACACCCCTAATGTCTAAAATGGAACTCCAGTGTCCCCTAGAGGATTCAGAGAAATGGATTTATCGGTAAGTACCAAAATCCTCTTTTAGTGCCTGCAGCAGAAAAGCCGTCTTGTTTCTAGTTCCCTTTATCATTATAGCTGCTTGAATCCCCTTCTGATATCAGGCTTCGTACTGTAGCAGGCATTGTGACAGCGTCAGCAGCAGGTACATTTTCTCCTTCATCCAATAGGGGACACTGGAGTATGTACACTGGGGTATAGACGGGTGGTAGAGAGGAGCCAGGCACTTTAAATTTCTTCAGAATTGTAACTGGCTCCTCCCCCCCGCTATACCTTACAAGACCCAGTTTAGATGTGTGCCTTGAGGGAGTCTGGTGCACAGAGGGTTGTCTCCAGCCCTTTTTATTTATTTATTTTTTTTTATTTTTTTTTTCTTCATCTAAGAAGACTTCACAGGCAGACTGCTTGCCTCTTCAGCTTGCCTGCATCGATAATTAAAATGTCTCTTTAAATCCTGTTTAAAAACAATCCGATGTAGGATTTATTTCCCCTCGTCACGTCGGCTCATCAGGATGCAAATGGGAAACCTCTAAATGATGTAGCAGCTTGCTCATAGAAATCAATTTTTCCTACTGAAAGGCAATTGTATTTTATCTATGTAGTTTGCAAATGGTCTACGTGTGCTTACTCCAAATGCCTGGTGTGGCGTCCACTCTCTACAACCAATGCTTTCGATTTTGCTTTACACGCTGCAGTCCAGGCAATTGTCTTTGTAGCCCATACGGATATACAAGTGGGTGTTTTTATAAACTTGGCGATCCAGGTCCCAGGTGACTGTTTCACTACAAATGTGCCTCTTATTCTCCTAAATTAAGCTGCGAACAACAAACCTGCATTGCTAGCGTACACTGACCACTGGGGGGGATTGTGACATTTGTACAACTGTTTGCAGCGGCGTCCGAATCTGTGTAATAGGGGCGGTGATGCGAGTGGCTGCGGCTTTTCCTCGCGCCAAGTTCCTTTTGTGCGCCACCTGCAACTTTCTACGTGTGTGAAACCAATTCCTAGGCGGTTAACGTCACAGCCCAACATCTCTGGTACACTGCAATGTGACAGAGATGCAATATTGGAAGAAGAATACAGCAAGCTATTCCTTGCGGAGTGTCTGTCACACCGGGTGGCGCACAGATGTGTCCTCGTACATCCTTAATGCAGTCAAGCTAAACAACCCTTCAAGTCATGCCATGAATGGTGGGACTCGGTAGCGCTGTTTGTTTGTTTTTCATCGAAAATGCATCTTAGACAAGATGTAACGCAATAGGACGCAAAAGCAGCTTCTACTGATTAAAATGATATTCGGCATGCCTATATTCTGTGTGTAATTGCGGCTGTATCTGCATCTGAAATGCCGCATTCAGGTAAACACTGCAGCATAGCATTTTGTATGCAAGTACAGTCATAGTCGCACAGAATATAGGCATGCTGCGTATCATTTTAATCAACAGAAGCTGCTCGTGATTCTTATTACATTATATTGTGTCTAAAACGCATTTTAGCAAAATAAGACGCTCTGTGCTACCAAGTCACACGGCACTCACGTTTATGTGTAACGCGACTTGTAGCGCACAGAGCAGATATGTAAGAGGATGCGTCTGGAAGGGCGCTCAGTGTATGAGAATGCATCTGTAGTTATGCAAACTGGTACTTGGAGGAGAGGGGAGTTGTAACCAATAACAACCAACAGTCCAATTGTCAATCAATGCATTAAACTGCTTTCTCCTCCTAAACCCCAGTCAAACAATGGGGGTCATTCAGAGTTGATCGCAGCAGCAAATTTGTTAGCAGCTGAGCAAAACCATGTGCACTGCAGGTGTGGCAGATATAACCTGGGTACAGGATATTGGGGGTCATTCTGAGTTGATCGCAGCAGCAAGTTTGTTAGCAATTGGGCAAAACCATGTGCACTGGAGGGGGGGCAGATATAACATTTACAGAGAGAGTTAGATTTGGGTGGGTTATTTTGTTTCTGTGCAGGGTAAATACTGGCTGCTTTATTTTTACACTGCAATTTAGATTTCAGTTTGAACACACCGCACCCAAATCTATCTCTCTCTGCACATGTTATATCTGCCCCTCCTGCAGTGCACATGGTTTTGCCCAACTGCTAACAAATTTGCTCCTGCGATCAACTCTGAATTAGGCCCAATGTCCGTTAGATTCTGATTGTGGATAGGGGTTGCAGTAACTTTCTTTGCGTGCCCCAGTTTTCATAATAGTCCCCCGGAGGAGGCAGCCTGACCTCTTGTCTGTGGTGTGCGTCGTCATTACTAACTCAGCTGCTTGCCAGAGGGTGCACCTGACCGTATCCCCAATACACCCTTTATGATACTGCTAACACTAACGTTTTGCCTGTTCTGTTTTCACTCCAGGATTTTGACATTGCTGGACAGTACGACCCCATGATTCCTGACGCTGAGTGCCTGAAGATTGTTCATGAGATCCTCAGTGAGCTGGAGCTGGGAGAATTTCTCATTAAGGTAGGGTCACAGTGTGACGTACATCATTGGAAGTAGATGATGATTTAGAGGGGTCCATTGCACGCACACAGGACTCCGCAGCCACGTGAGTATATACCCAGGGTGTGGTGTGCCGCTGTAACATTACTGTTCCATTTAAACACTCAGGGGTATATTCAATTGAAGTCTGATCCAGTCCGACATTCATTTGTCGGAATGGATCCAACCTGGGCTATTCAATGACCTCTCAATTCGACTTTTAAAAAAGTCGAATTGAGATGCAGGAGCTAAGACGTCTCTCTGCCTCTCCCCGTCCCTGCATCACAGCCGCCGCTCACGGCAGCGTCCACCCGGCTCCAGCAAGCGGGACCTCGCTTGCTGGAGCCGGGTGGACACTGCTGTGAGCAGCGGCTGTGACATCCTCCGGCGCTGCTCTTCCCGCTGCTCTCCCGCATCTCACTTCAACTTTTTTTTAAAGTCGAATTGAGATGGTCGAAAAGGGCCCCGTTTTTGACACAAGCACTCGGAACGGCAGCTATTCCGCCGATCCACGTGCTTTTCGACAAGTCGCATTCCTCGACTTGTCGAAAAATTTGGGATAAGATTGAATAGGTCAGAACCCCTTCTGACCTAAATTTTTTGCGAAAACTGCCGTCTTTTCGACAGACGGCAGCTTTTGACTTCAATTGAATATACCCCTTAGTGTAGTCCAGACATTGGGGGATTTAGTGTTGTTCATCATATGCTGGAAGACTCGAGGGTAATGATGACCGCTTGTCACTGCTTTGCTGCTGAATCGTGCGGCAGGCCACAGTAAAGGTGTGAGATCTGCATTGCTACTTAGGCTGCTGTGTTATCCCAGGGGCACTTTTGATGCGATAAGCTGCAGCCACCGTCTGAGGTTGATTCCAGTTACAGAGACCTTTGTAAAGCTGCAATGGACCTCCCTTACTATGTTATTATGAGACAATGCAGATACCAATGAGTGTAAATGTCCCGCTTAGACGTAGAAAGTGTTGATAATGGGGCAAGTGTCTCCTCATCAAATTCCTTGATCTAGATCCGTCCAATCTTCAAAGAATATTTTTGGTTTGTTTGAAAAAAAAAAAAACCTTCACACACTTCGTTTATTGCAACAAAATAAAATGTGATGTCTAACAGTCTGGGTTTTTAGGATTTCCATGCTTGAGCACAGGTGAATTAATTAGCACCTCCATCCTTTTGATATAACCATCTGTGCTCAAGCATGGACATCCTGAAACTGTTGTTGTGCACTGAGGGCCGAGTTTAAGAATCACTGGTCCTTTATATGTGGGGTGCAGATGAGGTCACATGTTCAGCAGAGGAGGGCGGGCGGCATCTAGGACTTACAAGCTGTTGAGACTCTTGTGAAGTCATTTCTACCCCTTTTCCACCTGAGTACAGAGTCCGATCCGGGATGTTTAATCGGCTACAACCCGTGTTGGCCCCACCGTTTCCACTGCACTTCCACACGGGTTATTCCCGGGTCGGATCTGTTTCCACTTAACCCGGGTAAGCTCTGTAAAAGCCTACTGATGTCACTCGTTACTCGGTTCTGAAACGTGGGTAATGACCGTTTCCACTGCACAATTACCCGGGTCATTACCGTGTTACCGTGTTCAACCCAGGTAGCTACCCGGGTAGGATTCCAGGATCACTCAACCTGTGTTCAGCCGCTTCCACTTAATAAAAACCTGTGTTGATGTGTGCCCCCGTGCAAGAACACGGGTAAATTTAGCTAGTGGAAAAGGGGTATTACTGTATGGATGATGCAGAGGGAATACACTGCATGTTTGCATCACTAGTGTTTAGATATCATCAGTAAATAGTGCTCCATAATTAAATGGGACAAATTGGTCCTTGTTGTGGATTGAAGCGATTGGGGGGGGTGGGGGGTTATTATAGAACAGCTTGGAGCCCTCTGCACGGTGTTTGCTGTATGTGTGCAGTAATGACGCAATGTTTATGTGCAGGTGAATGACAGGAGGATCCTGGACGGCATGTTTGCAGTTTGCGGAGTACCTGACAGTAAGTTCCGCACAATCTGCTCATCCGTGGACAAATTAGATAAGGTAAAAATAGCTGTCAAATGTACATATCACTCAAAGGGCATGTCATGGGTATTGTAGACGGTTACTATGCCACTTATCGGGGTCAGTGTGTCCAAAGTGCAGTGTATGGTATATAATGCGTATGGGCGTATTGCTCAAGCAGTGCAAAGCCCTCCATATTCCACAGGTTTTTGTAACTACTACAGAGCGCAAAGAATAAACAAATTTCACACATATTTGGGGGAATTCAAGTGCCGGCGATTATCTTGCCCGGCCGAATCAGTGCATTACCCAGAGCACTTTACGGCCACGGTATCTCACAAAAGTGTTCGCTGCCCCCATGGGATAGTGAGCACTTTTGTGCGTATCGGTCTGGCGAAGGGTGCCGTTGCCAGTGTTTAAACGCCGCGGTAAAGGTGCGCATACACTAGACGATATTATGAGCGGTTTGGCCATTTCCGAGTCCGACGGACCGGAACTACAAATCGTTCATAATAGTGCAGATCGTTCAGTGTCTGTGAACGATAACGATGCGCGGTCCCGCTGGTCGTTGGTCGGAGCTTCTGATCTTCCATGCTGTAGGGAAGATCTGAAGCTTTTGTCAACGACAGCATGCTCCTGGATGTAGCCACTCCCAGATCTTAAGATATATCGTGTGTATTGTACTATATCGTTTGCCGGGGAATTGCCGGGGGAGTTCAAGGGAAATCGTTAACGAGAAATCGTCATTTACAGGTCGCCTAGTGTATGGGCATCTTAACGACAATTCGTATCTTTCGCCTGCAGTTGAGTTCCCACATTAGGCTCAAAGCTAATCCAGTGCATGATTTCTTCTGGCCAGAGGGGGCGTGTTCTTAAGGTGGGGGAAGTGGGCGTGGCCTGTTTGGGGAATGCTGGCTGGTACCTTATGTAAATGTATGAATTCTGAAAAGTGTGACAACTAGCACTTATCCTGTTTATAGACAATAAAGGAAACCCAAATACTGGAGAGAGACTCAGCAAAGCAGTGTCACTCCAGAGTAATGTGTAATAATCCGCCCTTCTTGTGTTCCAGACCCCCTGGGAGGAGGTAAAAACGGAGATGGTGGGAGAGAAGGGCCTTGCCCCTGAGGCTGCTGACTGCATTGGGGAATATGTACAAAACAATGGTGAGTCACAGCTCACTCCCAAATCTTCCCCTTCCGCCTCCATCACAGACACAGGAGGGTACATGAGGAATGTGGGAAGGCTGATGTCTGTAATTGGGGGTTGTTGGGCTTAAATTACCTGTTTGGGGAGGGAGGGGGTGGGGTAGAGTTAGTGCCACAGCCCTTTTCTAGGTAACTGTTCCCTGATTTCAGATGCCCTGATTGCACCCACTGTATAATGCCTGACGGATGAATAAACGGGACATTTACTAAGCAGTGATAAGAGCGGAGAAGTGGCCCCATCAACCAATCAGCACTGAAGTAATATCTATAATTTGCATACTGTAAAATTATACAGAGCTGCTGATTGGTTGATGGGGCAACTTCTCCACTGGCTCACTTCTCCGCTCTTATCACTGCTTAGTAAATGTCTCCCATTGTCTGCTTGTATCCTACCATCGTTTGTCACGGTTTCTTCTGACAGTACCCTGAATACTCTATTGTAGGTGGGCTGACTCTAATTGAGAAACTGCTGAAGGATCCCAAGCTCTCACAGAACAAGCAGGCGCTGGATGGATTAAATGACATGAAGATCCTATTTCAGTACCTGGAACTATTTGGTGTCACTGATAAGGTGGGTGGAGGAATATACTGCGACGTGTGTTTGCTATAAGGCAGAGCAGTCCTGTGAGACAGGCAGGCCGGGGTACTATCAGTGAGAGAATAAGACGGAAGTGAATGAAAGTGTAGCCGTATAAACTGGCATGGTGAGAAGACTTGGGGATGGGGAAAACTTAGGGATTGTAGTTACTGGGGCTGCAGTCACCATGGCGACAGTCATAATGTTAATACAATCTCAGCAGTTATGATGTTGAATATTGATCTTTAGCAGAATGGCGAGATTAGGGTTAGACTGGGAGGGGGGAGGGATAGGGGTGGCGTACTCACCGTCGCTGAAAATGATGGATTCCGGACATAAGAGACACTGCCGCACCGCCAGAGCCGCTACCAGGTAAGTAAATCCGCAAAATTTTGTAGACATTCTCTTTTGGTGACATTACGCCCATGTCTGCATTCTCAATGTCGACAAAACATACCCTACTCGTTTACTGTGTTGGAGCGTGTATTCTCGCAGTGGGAGTATCCTTTGCAAAAGTGGTGAGGTTAGTCCGTGCTGCCTCGCTTAGGACACCAAAGGTTGTGAAGGTATAGGGACTAGTGGTGTAGATCCATCCTCAGACCTGTAAGACACTGACTTACAGACTGTCCTCCTCTGATCATGTTACTCATCTGCTGAATCTGGCTGATGGCGCTCGCTCTCTCTCTCTCTCTCTCTCTCTCTCTCTCTCTCTCTCTCTCTCTCTCTCTCTCTCTCTCTCAATGCAGATCTCTTTTGACCTCAGCTTGGCCCGTGGCTTGGACTATTATACCGGAGTCATTTATGAAGCAATTCTGCTCCCGCACCAAGGAAAGCAGCCCCAGAATGACAACGCGGAGGAATCGGTCAGCGTCGGCAGTGTGGCCGGAGGAGGACGATATGATGGCCTGGTGGGGATGTTTGACCCGAAGGGCAGGAAGGTTCCGTGTGTGGGGGTCAGCATCGGAATTGAAAGGATATTCTCGATCATGGAACAAAAAGCAGAGGTAGGTTGTGCGCTTTGCGCATTTCCGGTGACTGCAGTGCTTTGAAGTTATAGAAGATGACCTGATAAAATATTAAGTCTCTTGGTTTCATAGTTGAACATTCCTTGGCGTGGTTCGTTATTCATGTACAAACTGCTCCTGTTGTAATGTGCGTCCCACTGTTCTCATATCAGACTTATTAGAGCTCCTATTCCAAGTACTTTCCATCTATCAACTGTGCATTCGCTTCCCGCAGTAGCTATTTACCAGCTGTTGTGATTACTGCAAGTTAGGACTAGTCTTTGATCCAAATCGCTACACGCTGAAAGGCAATACACTGTCTCGTGCACTTCTCTCCCCCAAAAATGTTTTCCGCTGGCCAGCATTTATGAGTTATCGGGGGCACTATCACAGGAGGTAAGCCGTTATGCCTCTCCCACCAGGATCACACATAGGGACAGATGTACTAAGCCTTGGAGAGAGATAAAGGGGCAGATGTATTAATCCTGGAGAAGGGATAAAGAAGTGATAGGTTAATCAGAAGGGTATCACTTGTAAGTGATCTATGATCCAAACAAAACGTTGTGCCAGAAGTCAGAGCTCTATTTGGCCGCCCATGTCCTAGTATGGCAGCGTTGGCACTCGCGTAGCATTTGCTGTATTGTTTGCGTTTTGTCTCATCAGGCTTCTGAAGAAAAGATTAGGACCACAGGGACCCAAATACTGGTGGCAGCAGCCCAGAAGAAGCTTCTAGAGGAAAGGATGAAGCTGATTGCAGAACTGTGGAATGCTGGGATCAAGGTACATGAGGCGGACTGATTGGTTTAAGTTCAGGTTCATTAAACGTCCATCACATATTCCATTATGTGGCACAAATGACGCTCACACCCGTCTGTCTTAGGCCTCAGACCCAGTGGTCTGCAATTCCTGCATCTTATTAGTGTTTTGTGGTAAATGTTCAACCGCATGTGGAACTAGTTTGATTTTAGCATGCAGTCTCATTGTCTTTTATACCTGGTGGTCAGTGTATACATGTCTATAGTGTACCTGGTGGTCATTGTATGTATACATCTATAGTGTACCTGGGTGGTCAGTGTATGTATACATATATAGTGTACCTGGGTGGCCAGTGTATGTATACATACATAGTGTACCTGGTGGTCAGTGTATGTATACATCTATAGTGTACCTGGGTGGTCAGTGTATGTATACATCTATAGTGTACCTGGGTGGTCAGTGTATGTATACATATATAGTGTACCTGGGTGGTCAGTGTATGTGTACATCTATAGTGTACCTGGTGGTCAGTGTATGTATACATCTATAGTGTACCTGGTGATCAGTGTATGTATACATATATAGTGTACCTGGGTGGTCAGTGTATGTATACATCTATAGTGTACCTGGGTGGTCAGTGTATGTATACATATATAGTGTACCTGGGTGGTCAATGTATGTATACATCTATAGTGTACCTGGTGATCAGTGTATGTATACATATATAGTGTACCTGGGTGGTCAGTGTATGTATACATATATAGTGTACCTGGGTGGTCAGTGTATGTATACATCTATAGTGTACCTGGGTGGTCAGTGTATGTATACATCTATAGCGTACCGGGTGGTCAGTATGTATACGTCCATAGTGTACCTGGGTGGTCAGTGTATACACGTCTATAGTGTACCTGGTGGTCAGTGTATGTGTACATCTATAGTGTACCTGGTGGTCAGTGTATGTATACATCTATAGTGTACCTGGGTGGTCAGTATGTATACGTCCATAGTGTACCTGGGTGGTCAGTGTATACACGTATATAGTGTACCTGGGTGGTCAGTGTATGTATACATATATAAAGTACCTGGGTGGTCAGTGTATGTGTACGTCTATAGTTACCTGGGTGGTCAGTGTATGTATACATCTATAGTGTACCTGGTGGTCAGTGTAAATACGTCTATAGCAGGGGTGGGGAACCTTTTTTCTACCGAGGGCCATTTGGATATTTAAAAAAGTCCTTCGGGGGCCATACAAAAATTCTCAACTTAAAAAATTACCCTGCCCCCCAGTAGGTCTGCCCCTTAGAGGTACTGTGTGTGCGCGGCGGAGGCGCGCACGCGCCCAAAAAATGGGTGTGGTCAGTTAAAATGGGACGTGATACACATGTCCCCAATAGTGCGGTGCCAGATCCACAATTGCCCCCACAGTGCCAGATCCACAATTGCCCCCACAGTGCCAGGTATACAAATGCCCCCACAGTGCCAGGTATACAAATGCCCCCACAGTGCCAGGTATACAAATGCCCCCACAGTGCCAGGTATACAAATGCCCCCACAGTGCCAGGTATACAGATGCCCCCCACAGTGCCAGGTATACAGATGCCCCCCACAGTGCCAGGTATACAGATGCCCTCCCTCCTCCCCTCCGTGGGTGGTCAGTGTATGAATACATCTATAGTGTACCTGGTGGTCAGTGTATGTATACGTCTATAGCAGGGGTGGGGAACCTCCGGCCCGCGGGCCGTATACGGCCCGCGAAGCCGTTTGGTCCGGCCCACCAGCTTGTCAGTGAGACGGAGGAGAGCGCGGCTGTGTCGAGTGGGACCAGCGGCGTGTAGAACTTCAAACCAGCCGCCGGTCCGTGAGCCAATCAGAGCTCGCGGACCGGCAGCCAATCAGGAGCCGCGGCTGCCGGTCCGCGAGCTCTGATTGGCTCTCGAACCGGCGGCTGATTTGAAGTACTACACGGCGCCGCCGCTCCCACCCGACAGCCGCGCTCTCCTCCGTCTCTCAGGTAAGCAGCACGGAGGGGAGGGGGGAGGGCAACT